>NC_134906.1:20936388-20983888 GCF_041734735.1 Babylonia areolata
TATATCAACACCTGGCAGTGGGGGCGTGGCTCAATAGCCTACAGCTTACATGCTTCGTTCATTCAGCATTGCAACCGAGCAGTCATCAAAGTCCGTAGAAAGGAATCTCGAAGTGTAAACACGAGCCCGTGCACTGAAGATAAGGTCAGTGCAATCTGAACATGAAAATGTGAATGTTGTCTGAATAAAATGCATGCTTATTCAAAACGCAAACAAACAAATTCACAAAGACACAGAAAATGCGAGGTTGGGTTAGTCTGAAAAAAAGAAAGGTATGCCGACTGTAGGTGTAAGTAAAGCGAAACAATTGAAAAGGTGTTGGTGCTGCTCCTGTTGGTCATTACCATTTATTGGTGAACTGATGCAAGGATACATCACTGCCATACAGGTTCAACTATCTGAAGTGAAACAAGAGACGCAAGGCCTTCAAGACTCACTTGTGGTACATTTAAAAAAAAAATCTAATCATTAAAATGTGTATTTGTTATTATAAAACTTCGGGTTAAAAAAAAAAAAAAAAGCCCTGACGGCAGATTCGAACCCCGCGTGTTCTGGTGAGAAGAAACTGTCTTACCCAATACATAGTGAAAGCCCTGTACACTGAGAGTAAAACACACAAGCTTTTTATGTATTGAGTATAATTTCAAAACGTAATGTTTAAGATGAGAAAGATCAGTTTAAAGCAAATTAACTCCCCTAGCATTAATTACATATTAATTTCCTTTTTCTTACGATCTGCAGCAAAGACATGCACCAGAAATATAACTTCCATGCTAGCAAAAGAAGTTCCTGTTTGAACAAAAAAAGATAAAAATGACTGCTCTTGTTGTTGTGTCAGAATATGAGATGTAAGTGCCAAGTTAAAAAAAAAAAAAAAAAAAAAAAAAAAACCACAGTAAATATAATTTGGCTTCCTTTTACACTTTTGTGCCCATCCCACAGGTGCAATATTGTTTTAAACAAGATGATTGGAAAGAATTGAATTTGTCCTATTTTTATGCCAAATTTGGTGTCAACTGACAAAGTATTTGCAGAGAAAATGGCAATGTTAAAGTCTACCACGGACACACACACAGACAACTGAACACCGGTTGAAAACATAGACTCATTTTGTTTACACAAGTGAGTCAAAAAACAAAAAAAACAAAACAAGCCTGCAGACTGATTCAGTTTCAGTTTCTGAAGGAGGAGTCACTGCATTCGGACAGATCCATATACACGACACCACATCTGCTAGGCAGATGCCTGACGCATTTAATCAGGCTTTGAGTGCAAGCATTATACGTGTGTACCAGTCAGGGTATCAAACGACTAGATGCTCAATCCTATTTTCCAGTCAAACTTGGGGGAAAGGGTGAGAGTGGCATTCGAACCCAGACTCTCAGTGACTCTGTGTTAGCAGATAAGCGTCTTAACCATTCTGCCACTTTCCTCGGAGACAATAAAAGACTTCCTATCTCCTTGGGAGACCATGGAATTAATGATATTGAAATAAATATGGGGGTCGAGGGTAGGGGGGAATACAGAGAGAAGCAAATGGGAAAGAGGAGAGACACTGACACTAACATGTTTAATTAATGTCATTTGCTTCACAGTTCTTGTGACACTCGATGATAATGTTATTGTTTGCATAGCTCTTGTTGTTCTGATTTGCACATCCAGATTAAACTACAGTTGCATCAGGCATACAACTGCCTCTCTCCCTCAGGGAGAATTCAAATGGCTGTCCACCACAGTCTAGGAAGATTTTCCATTTTCCAATGTTCCCTGTACTTGATTCACTCCACTACTATGTTTTATCAAACTTATATATATATATATATATATATATATATGTGTGTGTGTGTGTGTGTTGGAATATATTGTTGAAACGGCAGAAAATGTATGTTTGTGGATTTTGAAATGACACAGCAAAATATCAACAGCTTCAGGGGTGGCCCCTGGCTGCCATTCAGTGCCTTACACCTTGACTCCATCCAGAAGGCCTATGGGCACTGTCTCCACCCACACAGGAATTCTCCTCCTCCCCCCGACCCACACGAAATTACAGTGTGTGTGTGTGTGTGTGTGTGTGTGTGTGTGTGTGGTTGATTATGTGATTGGACCCCCTCCCCCACCCCACCCCCTTTTTTTTAACAAAAGTAAAAGATTTTACTACTGCCTCATTTGATGCTTTATTATCTGTCATACACAGCGGGTTGATCTTGTCTCTGGCTACTGAATGTCACATATTGAACAATAAAAATCAGTATATGGCTGTCATACCATGTCATAAAAAATATGCCACATCAAATTTAATAGGTCAGAATGAAATAATACTAAAATGAGAACACGAAAAGGCTGTTTCTTTTCAAGACAAGTTGTCTAACACTGAGCTTACAAGTAATGACGCAATCGATGCTGATGATAATGACGCCATAAATGATAAGCTCGCAAACATTCTGATTCAGACGGTAAAAGATACTCTTGGGACATATCAAATTCGTACTTCTGAAACAAAACGCAGAGACAGTCACAGCTGGTTTGATTCCACATGCAAACGAAGCCAATCAGATTATTTTAAAGCTAAACACTGAGTAAAAAAAAAAAAAAAAAAAAAAAGAGAGAGAGAGAGAGAGATTCTAGTGAAAATAGAGACAGGCTCGAAAGAGTCAGCAAAAGTTAAGTCCATTTTAAAGAAAGCAGAAAAGTCGTAGAAAAAAAAAAAATGGTGGAAAGAACTACGAAGTTTACGCAAAAGTAATTCAAGAGAATCTGGAATAGAATTAAAAAGAAACAGAAAACATCATGTCCCATAGATTTAGAACACAAGTTTCACCATTTCAGCAACCTCAACGTTAATGATAATGAATATATTGACAGTACAATGGCATTGCATATTATCAGTTTAGAGAATATTGGTGATATTTTGAATGCACGTATTACTGAAGATGAAATTACTTCAACCATCGAAAGAAAGGCAAAAGTGCCGGTGAAGACATGATTTGTAACGAATATATCATTAACAGCTGACAGAAACATATTGTAAATTATTTAACAAGATACTGGATGAAGGTGTTGTACCAGAAAATGGGTATCCGGCTTGATAGTGCCATTGTATAAAGGCAAAGGTGATACACTTAACTGTGATAATTATAAGGAAATAACTCTGCTCAGCTGTGTTGGAAAGCTTATTCACTACAGTGTTAAATGACTTACTGATTATATCAATGTAAACAATATACTTTCAGGGGCCCCAGCAGGATTTAGAGGATTAAGTACCATTCTACATTAGATCAAATGTTTATTTTCAAATCACTAATTGATATTTTCTTCATGAAAAAAAGAAGAAACTTTATTATGCTTTTGTCGATTTAAAAAAAAAAAAAAGAAGAAAAAAAAAGCCTTTGATTCAGTTTGGAGAAGTGGGTTATGGCAAAAACTTGTCCATGAAGGCGTGAATGGTAAAATGATAATATAATGAACATGTGTGATAGAATTAAGTCATGTGTGTTTTTAAATGGTGAAAATCGGATTTCTTTAGCATTTATAAGTGTGTACGACAAGGAGAAAATCTCTCGCCTCTGCTTTTTTCTCTGTATCTCAATGAATTTGTGTCGTATTTGACTGAGCATGAGAGTCCATCTGTTGATCTGTTATTGAATGTTAACATTTCAGACTTAGATAGTTACATGCGACTATTTGTACTCTTGTATGAAGATGACACAATTTTACTTTCAGAGATGAAAGAAGGATTATAACAGTCCCTCAGTGTTTTCACAAATATTGTTTAAACTGGAAACTAGTGGTTAATGTGGTGTGTGTCCATCGAGATCGATGATGACCATCGTTGTCATCCAGCTGGGGGATGGGGGGAGGGTGGTGGTGGTGGGGGGGGGGGGGATGCTCATGAATCTATCTGTGAGTGCGCAGATGGCTGAATAGTCCAATCTGCGCACGAAATGTTCGCTGACAGTTGGGGCAGACAAAGACAGGCATATCATTGTCAGGGAGCTTGTTTGCCCGTGACTTTCTGGCCTGCCTCTTCTGAACAGCTGCAGCAGTCCTGTTGGCCTCACACAACTTGGCACCTTTGTGCACAGCAGTGCGCCATTTGTCACGGTCCGCTGCAGATTCCTCCCAGGAGTCAGGGTTGATATCAAACGCTTTCAGAGAGACTTTCAGAGTATCTCTGAAGCGCTTCTTCTGACCTCCGTGTGATCTCTTCCCTTGTTGCAGCTCGCCATATAAGAGCCTTTTGGGCAGCCGATGGTCTGGCATGCGCGCCACGTGTCCAGCCCAGCGAAGCTGGGACTGCATCAGGAGGGTGAAGATGCTGGGAAGGGTGACTTTTGCAACCACCTCCGTGCCTGGGTTCCTGTCTTGCCACTTGATGTTCAGTAGCTTCCTTAGGCATGTTGTGTGGAAGTGGTTCAGCTTCTTGGCATGTCGTTGGTACACTGTCCAAGTTTCGCAGGCGTACAGTAGTGTGGGGAGAACTACTGCTCTGTACACCTTTAGTTTGGTCTCAAGACCAATGCCTCTTCTGTTCCAGACATTTGCATAGAGTCTACCAAAAGTTGCGCTTGCTCTTGCAATCCTGACGTTCACTTCATCGTCGATGGTCGCATTTTGTGACAGTGTGCTGCCAAGGTATGTGAACCGCTCCACCACACTGAGTCTCTGACCGTTGACTGTGATGTTGGGCTCAACGTGGGGTTTCCCTGGGGCTGGCTGATGGAGAACTTCAGTTTTCCTCGTGCTGATGGTAAGGCCGAAGTTCCTGCTGGCAGTGGCAAATCTGTCCACGTTGAGTTGCATGTCAGCTTCAGATCCAGCGTTGAGGGCACAATCATCAGCAAACAAAAAGTCTGTGATGATGTCTGTCATGACCTTCGTTTTTGCTTGAAGCCTTCTGAGGTTAAACAGCTTGCCATCTGTTCGGTACTTTAGGCCAATTCCAACATCGCCATCTCTGAAGGCATCAGTAAGCATTGCAGAGAACATGAGGCTGAACAGTGTCGGAGCCAGGACGCAGCCTTGCTTGACACCATTTGTGACAGGAAAAGGAGCAGATGTTTCGCCTTTGTCCTGGACTCGAGCCTGCATGCCTTCATGGAATTGGCTGACCAAGGAAATAAATTTCCGAGGGCATCCGTACTTGGCCATGATCTTCCACAGTCCCTCTCTACTCACGGTGTCGAAGGCTTTAGTGAGGTAAACATAGGTGGAGAACAGAGCAGCATTTTGCTCCTGACATTTCTCTTGCAGCTGCCTTGCAGCAAACACCATGTCGGTGGTTCCGCGCTCTTTCCGGAATCCACATTGGCTCTCAGGCAAATGACCTTGGTCAAGGTGTGCTGTGAGGCGGTTTAGTAGGATCCTGGCAAGTATCTTGCCTGCGATAGAGAGCAAGGAAATGCCCCGATGGTTATCACAGGCTTGCCGGTTCCCCTTTCGCTTGTACAAGTGAATGATAGATGCATCTTTGAAATCCTGGGGGATCATCTCTTCTTTCCGCATGAGTGAGTACAGCTGATGGAGCTTCTCAGTCAGCACAGTGCCTCCATCCTTGTAGACCTCTGCTGGTATGGAGTCTGAGCCAGGTGCTTTGCCACTGGATAGCAGACGGATTGCTTTCTGGGTCTCCAGAAGTGTTGGCGGATCGTCCAGTGCTTCGTTGATGGGGACTTGTGGGAGCCGGTCTATGGCTTCATCATTTATGGAGGAAGGGCGATTTAAGACCCTGTTGAAGTACTCAGCCCAGCGTTCGAGAATTTTCTCCTTCTCGGTGATCAAGGTATTCCCATCTGCACTGAGGAGGGGGGAGAATCCTGAGGACGTGGGACCATAGACTTCTTTTAAGGCATCATAGAACCTCTTCATATCGTGCCTGTCAGCATATCCATGGATCTCATCGGCTTTGTCGCTCAACCACTTATCCTGCATCTGACATAACTTTTGCTGAACAGTCCTGCGGATGGCATTGTACGCATCCTTTTTTGATGTGGACTTTGGGTTGCTCAGGTGGGCTTGATGCAGACGGCGTTTCTCATCCAGAAGCTGCTTGATTTCATCACAGTTTTCATCAAACCAGTCTTTGTGCTTTCTGGTCATGGGTCCCAGGGTCTCTGAAGCTGTACTATAGATCAGTTCGCGCAGGGTCCTCCAGTCAGACTCCACATTCTGGTTGTCCAGAGAGGCGGATTCCAGACGATCTTCCAGCAGCTCCACAAAGGTCTGTTTGATGGTGATGTTTTTCAGCTTAGCAATGTTGAGCCGTTTTGGAGCCTTCTGGCCTTAGGGGCGTCTCTTGGGCTGGATTCGAATATTCAGCTTCGAGACTACAAGGCGATGGTCTGTCCAACACTCAGTGCCGCACATGGTCTTTGTCACACGTACATCTCGCCTATCCCTTTTCCTGACAATGACGCAATCGATGAGATGCCAATGCTTTGAGCGAGGGTGCATCCATGACGTCCTGTTACGGGTAGGGAGGCAGAAAACTGTGTTGGTTATCAGCAGTTCGTGCTCTGCACAGGTCTGAAGCAAAAGCAATTCATTTGGGTTACAGTGGCCCACACCATGCTTTCCAATCACTCCATCCCAGGAGATGTAGTCAGAGCCAACTCTAGCATTGAAGTCCCCAAGAATGATGAGCTTGTCTGCTTTAGGGATAGCAGCAATGACAGAGTGAAGGTCCTCATAGAACTTCGCCTTCACTTCATCCGGGTTGGTCATGGTTGGGGCGTAGGCACTGACAATGGTGAGGTGCTTCTGGCCAGATGCCAGTGGGAGTTTCATGGTCATAAGCCTATCGTTGACTCCCTTTGGGATTCCTGCTAGCTTGCTGACAAGTGCTGTTTTTACTGCAAAACCAACGCCAGCCTCACGTCGCTCTTCGCTTCCTCGTCCACTCCAGAAGAAGGTGTAACCAGATCCCCGTTCACAGAGCTCGCCTTCGCCTGCAAGCCGAGTCTCACTCAAGGCTGCGATGCCGATGTTGTATCTGGCAAGTTCGGATGCAACTAGTGCCGTTCTCCTTTGGGGTCTGTCCACGTTATCTCTGTCCAGGAGAGTCCTTATGTTCCAAGCACCAATGGTGAGAAGAACGATCCTTGTTTTTTTCTTTTCTTTCTCTTTGTTTATACCGCTGATGTAGGGTCCCCGCCAGCCGCGGTATGCTGGCCAGGGCGATATGGAGCAGGCAATTTTTAGGGCACCTTTTCTAGCCCCTTCCTCATGCCAGGGAGGTGAGCAGTGCATTCCTAAAGAGGGCTGCTCAGACGCTCAGACGGCTGCCGAGCTCCATCGCTGCTCCTGTCGATGAAGAACGACCCTATGGCCTGAGCCGCCTGCGTGCAGGTCTGCGGCTGCCACTGCCAGTGTACCCACACCTGTCGTTTCGTCGCTCGCCTGTCACCACAGGACTTGGGGGTGATGAAATGATGAAGGATGAAAGGTCAGTATGGATGACTGATGACTTGCACGATGAGTTTGTTTAAAGTGAAGAGGAGTTGCGCAACGTCGACCTCACTCTCTCGTCTGGGTCCACCAATTTCCAGTGGCAAGACTAAGTCGAGACAACTGGAGGATGAGCACGGATGCAGTGGATGACCAAGATATCCTTTCAGTGTCTCATCTTGCTCTCTGCACTCCACAGTGCGTTGCTGTAACCGCCTTCCTCTCCGTTGAACCGATAGGTTTCTTCCGCAGATTCTACCGGATCCAGACTTCGCATGCATGGGTAAACACACCCTGGGGGCCAACTGCGTGTGGCATGCACACAGCACGGTGGAGCTAGATGGCCGTTGGTGGCTCTCCTGAGCCGACGCCCTTTTATGGATCTCGTTTTTAATTCCATAAGGGTGTCTAGCCACCTGCCTCACCAGTCCCGAAAGGGAGTGGTGAGAGTGCCGGTTTAGTCGCCGGCAATCCGACCCTGAACAGGTTGTACTGGATTTCAGGTTACCAGTAGCAGATCTAGTGACCTGACCTGACATCAATGTAAAGAATGTTAATGTAAAGAAAACTAAAGTGGTGATATTTAATTCTACGAACAAGCTAAAGCCTGTTTTAAGTTTGGTGATACATGTTTGTGTGTTGTTGGTTCTATTAAATATCTTCGTTTCGAATTTAGTAGAAACGGAACTTTTTACAAAGCTAAAAGAATGATTTATGAATTGGCTCAAAATGCTATGTTTTCATTACTTCAGTCAGCCAGAAACCAAGATTTACCTTCACATATCGTTCTAGACATGTACCAGTCCATGATTGTTCCTATTTTGTTGTATGGTGCAGAAATATGGGGTTATGAAAATGTAGATATACTTGAAAAATTATGATTGAAATTTTTGAAATGCTTATTCAAACTGAACAGAAATACTATGACCCAAATTGTTTATAGAGAAACTGGTTTTTATCCAATTAGTGTGTTAGCGAAAATGAGATTAGTTCGATTTTGGACCAGCTTAGTGATATCAAACACAGAAAAATATTCTGGGAAATGCATTTGATATTACTTGATTTATATCAAAATGGTACTTATTTTTCAAAATGGAAGAGTTATATCAGACAAATTTTAATAGAAGCAGGGTATGACTGTGTTTGGGATGCTCAATTCTTCTTGGAGAGGGAATCTTTCTGCAAGAATGTCAACATTGCTTTGAGAGATAGTTTGCCAAATATATGGAATGTTTGTTTTATCGAAATTTCAAAATTGGATTTGGTAGAGAAAAATATAAAAGTCTAATGCCTGCTAATTGCATTATCAGCTTCTTCAGATTTCGAAGTAGTAATCATCAGCTAGAAATAGAAACACGGAGACACAAAGGCATATCATGAGAGTTACGGCTTTGTAAGGTTTGTAACATATGTTCCTAAAAAATATTTGTCTCCAAGTTCGGTTTATAATTTTTGTAATATGCTCAAAGGAGGCATAAAAGTCATTTTAGCTGTAAGTAAGATGATTAGATTTGCAAATGTTGCCTAACTGCATTTTTGGAGTTAAAAGACATTCGTGTTTTCTGAACTTTTATGTCACATTGTTGTGCATTTGGAAATGTTTGTTCTGTGTGTGTGTGTGTGTGTGTGTGCGCGCGCGTGCTTACTGGCTTTATAAATCTTCTCTTTCCTTACAGACACCCAAAGTGAAAACAGAAGCTGTGCTGTGCAGAGCGCCCACAGCAGCAGATGATCAGCCCAGTAAACCAGTTCTGATTGAAACCAAACATGACCTCACAGCTTCACCTGTGCCCCTCGTCAGATGTCTATTGGGGCACTTGACACTCGTTGCACTGGCCTGTGACCGTGACAGTCTGTGCACAGAGAAACTGGAGCGTAGACGTATGTCCCGATCGGTCAAGTGTAAAGCTGCTCCGTCACAAGTCACTCCTTACTTCAGGTGTGAGGCAACAGGTGAATACGTGCCGTACACTGTGGTGTGTGACTGGCGTCAGGACTGCAGAGATAACAGTGATGAATCGTTCTGTCAGTTCCCGCCTTGTGCAAAGAACACCTTTACATGTGGCCGGGGACAGGTACACTCTCTTTGTCTGAATAATTTTTTTCCCCCATAAAGCGTGCATGTGTGTGTGTGTGTGTGTGCGTGTGTGTGTGTGTGTGTGTGTGTGTGCGTGAATGTGTGTGTGTGTGTGTGTGTGTGTGTGTGTGTGTGTGTGTTCTGGGGGGCAAGATGGACAAACAAATAGACGGACAGACACAGATACAGATAGAGAAAGTGAAAGAAGAGACTGTAAGAGAGATAGACACAGAGATACAGAGACACAGAGTGACAACCAGACGGCCAGACAGATATAGAGAGTGCTCATATTTTTCTGAACTGAGCAACATTCCTTGTCCTTTTTTCTACATTGTTGTCTGTCATTTCTCTTTCAGTGCATCAGTGTCACACATGTGTGTGATAATTACGTCGACTGCAGGACAGCACGTGATGAACAATACTGTGATTCTTTCAAGTCAGTCAAGACGGTTTTCAGTGTCACAAATCCACCAGCACTCGTCAACTTTGACAGACCTGGAAGTTTCTCTGTAATCCCTCTTCCTGGAAACACAACTCGATGCCCAGACACTCACTGCCATTGCCCTGGAAATGGTTATTGTCTACCTGTCTACACCATGTGTAATGGAATGTTTGACTGTCCGGGACATGAGGATGAAACTGGGTGTGCCAAATTCACATGTTTAGGGTTGTACCGATGTCGTGGGAAGGACCGTGAAATATGTCTACATGTTGACCACCTCTGTGACGGTTGGCCTCAGTGTCCACAGCAGGACGATGAACTGATGTGTGGGACTGACTCTTGTCCTGATCGCTGTGTTTGTTATGGACTGTGGTTTACTGACCGTCTTGTCTTTCAGCCTGACACGTTCCCCAAGTTACGTTATCTGGAAGGCAGGGGGAGTGGTCTCACCTTGGATGTCATCACAAATCATACCATGCTGATTCATCTTGGTGCTGGAGCATGTGGCTGGAGAAATTTCAGTGACATACATCTGCCTAACCTTCACGTGTTAGACATCAGTGATAATGTTATGCAATGCATCGATTTTAATCACTTTTCACAAATGGGCGAACTTAAAGAACTGGACCTCTCTGGTAATCCTTTGACCAACGGAATTTGTAGTTTTGAAAAGCGTCACATTTTGAAATCCCTGCTATTACTCAATCTTTCGCGTGTTTCATATAACTTTTCTCACTTGTGCGCTTTCTCAGACTCCATGCCCCAGATGGAAACTATAGACTTTTCCCATAACAGATTGCTGAACTCTCTCCAAGAACCGGGATTGTTTAGGAACCTGAAAAGTTTGGATTTGCAAGGTTGTCATATATCTGATTTCAGCCCAGACTTTCTAAAAGAAATGGATAATTTACAAGAGTTGTTTGCTGAAAACTTCAAGCTTTGTTGTCCTGATCTGCTTCCAGACACTTTTGTGGGGACATGCCGTGTGCCAGAAGATGAAATCTCCTCTTGTGATAATTTGCTGAAATATGGCTCTTACCGAGCTGTAATTGTCATCTTTATGATGACTGCTGTCTTGGGGAACATCTGCAGCATTGTGTACCGTATCTGGTCCTTCTCCTCAAAAAGTAAAGTTGGTTATGCAGTGTTTGTTATTCATCTGTCTGTGTCTGACTTTTTCATGGGAGTTTACCTGTTGATCATTGCAGTGGCTGACCGTCTGTATGCTGGTACCTACCTGTGGAATGAATCTCACTGGAAGGGAAGCACAGTATGTGCGATTTCTGGATTTATTTCCCTTTTGTCTTGTGAAGTATCATCGCTTCTTGTTTGCCTCATCACTCTAGATCGTTTTTTGGTCATGCGATTTCCTTTCAGCCGTCTTCGTTTCAGAGTAACATCAGCTCATGTGGCCTGCACTGTCAGCTGGGGACTAGGGGTGATCCTGGCCTCAATCCCTTTACTCCCTGTGACGTCCCACTGGGAGTTTTACAGTCAGACAGGCATCTGCATTCCTCTGCCTGTCACTAGATCTGACTTCCCTGGTCGCCATTATTCTTTTTGCATAATGGTTATATCTAACATGGTCATATTCATGTTTATAGCTACAGGCCAGGCTCTCATCTACTGGTCAGTCAGAGCCAATACAATGTCAGGTCATGGATCAAATAGCAAGGAAAACGTAGTTACCAAAGACAAAACCAGATCTAAGGAGGCCACCATCGCTCGTCGACTCCTGGTCATTGCCATGTCAGACTTTCTGTGCTGGTTCCCCATTGGTGTCTGTGGACTCCTGGCAAAGCTGGATGTACCTGTTCCAGGAGAGATCAACACAGCAATGGCTGTCTTTGTGCTGCCTTGTAACTCAGCTTTAAACCCTTTCCTGTATACATACACTATTGTGCAAGAGAAACGTAGAAAAGAGAAAGAAATCAAACTACAAAAATTTATTGCTGCACAAGTCAAATTAGAAATGTCTGGTTTCAATCGTCAGTACTGACAGTAACCCGTCAAAACTATCCTGACCAAATTTCCATTTTGTTCAATTTTCATGTGTCAAAAGTATCCGACCTAATTTCCATTTCGTTCAATTTTCATGCATGTAATTCATAATGGTCTATCTCTTTGGGGTCCAGCTACAGATCTGCCATCTTAGCCTTCACATCCAACAGCCCCAGTTCACCATCCCAGTATCCAGAATCTGTAGCTGAAGGGCTGTTTACTTTTGGAGTCTGTCTGGGGCGATCTGGGGCCATTGGTCTTGAACCTGAATAGCGCGATTGTCTTAACAGTGATGGAGCTATAAGAGGGCGGTCACCTACTTCAACACTGTGGAACCGGTTGCTGGGTCATAAAACTTTGCCTCTTCAACATCGACCAACGGCTGACTGGGTGAACCATGTATGTATGGCTGGGTCATGAATTAATTAGTGAGACTTGTGTGTTGGTGTGTCTTTGTGTTAAAGCTTGTGTGTGTGTGTGTGTGTGTGTGTGTGTGTGTGTGTGTGTGTGTGTGTGTGTGTGTGTGTGTGATCGTTCTTTAATTTAGCGTTTTTTCACTATCAGTGATATTAGACAATAAAAAAAAGAAAGAAAAAAAAGTGGGGGTTGAGGGTCAGGGAAGAGAAAAACAGAAGAGGTAGAAAACTAGAAAACTACCAAAAAATGCATAACTAAGTCCTCGCACCCACACTGTTCTCCATTCTCTTCTCTGCCATGCTGATTGACGCCTTCCAAGACAGTGACCGGGACATCTACATTCAGTTTCGCACAGATGGCAAACTTTTCAACTTGCGGCGACTCCAAGCCAGGTCCAGGGTGTTTGAGGCACTGTTGAGAAAATTCCTCTTCGCAGATTACCGCGTGCTTGCTGCAACGGAATGGGAAGCCCAGAGTGGCATAAGACAATGCGCAACTTTCAGATTAAAAAACTCACATGGTCATACTGCCCGGGACATGCAGGAGTTAAGGGAAATGAGCAAGCTGACAGACTTGCTGGTAACGCAACACCAACTAGCGGCCTACATCTAGGAAAATCGAAAATCCTCAGAAAAGTCAAAGAATATCAAAAAGAACAGGTACAAGGCCATCACACCATCGATCGCCTCAAATAAATAAAAGAGAGAGGGAGCGGCCGTAAGTCTAACATGAAAGGTAGAGCACGATGCTTTGCAAATCGAACAAATTAATATCGGCATCATTTCCAAACCAACATTGCCCAAATTTCTTCTCTGTGGGCTTTTCCAAATGGAATAGATTGGGCAACACACTAGACGCCACGTTCTTGGCATCAGAGATCTTTTCCCATCCCTCTTGCGGCCAATCAGTGGCAGCCTCTGTGCGTGTGTGTATGTGTGTGTTTGTGTGTATGTGTGGGTCTGTGTTTTTGAGTGCGTTTGTGCATGCGCGAGAGTGTAAGTGTACACACGTGTCAGGAGAGTTCTGTGCATGCGTGTGTGAGAGAGAGAGAGAGAGAGAGAGAGAGAGAGAGAGAGAGAGAGAGAGGTGGGGGTGCAGAGAGGAGGTGGGGTAGAGGATGAGGTATGTGAGTGTATGCATGCCTACACTGTGGGAGCAACAGGTTATTGGAACGTATATATATATATATATATATATATATATATATATATATATATATATATATATATATATATATATCTTTGTATATATGTGTGTAGGGTTGGGGGTGGGAGATGTGGGCATGTGTGTGTGTGCTTGTACAAGTAAGTGTTCATCTGTGTGTGTGTGTGTGTGTGTGTGTGTGTGTGTGTGTGCGTGTGTGTGTGTGTGTGTGTGTGTGTGTGCCGTAGAAGCTGCGATACATAGTCTAGAAATGAGTGTGTGGAGGACGGGGGTAGAGGAGGTGCTGGGTAATGTGTGTGGTGTGTGTGTGTGTGTGTGTGTTGGAGCTCATGTACGTTTATATGTATTTGACTGTGCTTTCATATCTGTGAAACTGCATGTTCGGTGCATATATGTTATGCATGTGTGGGTGTATGTGTGAATGTGTGTCTTCATGTTTTACATTTATTTGCCTATTTATCATCATTGTTGTCTTATTTATTTATTATTTTTTTTATATTTTTATTATTATCATTACTACTACTTTTTTTATATCATAATTATTATTTATTTATGTATTTATCTATTTATGTAAGCTTATCTATTATTTATTCACCTTTTTTTTCTTTTTCTTTTTTTCTCAAGGCCTGACTAAGCGCGTTGGGTTACGCTGCTGGTCAGGCATCTGCTTGGCAGATGTGGTGTAGCGTATATGGATTTGTCCGAACGCAGTGACACCTCCTTGAGCTACTGAAACTGAAACTGAAAACTGTACACACCCATGAGGACATGGAGTTCATTATGGACATTTTCTCAACCTCCTGTAGGTGCTTTGGACTCACCATCAGCCTGAGCAAGACCGAGTCCATGTACCAACCAGCTAGCTCACAGTCACCCAGAGAACTTGCCAAATAAAACTAACCACAATCCCAGCCACAACAACTGATACACTTAAACGACAACAGAATGGATAAATAACAAAAAACAAAACAAAAAAACCCAAAAAAAACAGAGCTTGAAGACATGTCCGTCCAGCAGAAAAAAAAGTCTGAAGAATGTTGTGCACTCAGGACAGTTGATAAAGAAAACCTGAAACACTCTGCACAACACCAGATGATAAAAAAAAACCCAAAAAAAACAAACGATGATGTGGACAACGAAGACTGAAGTAAAAGAAGCTGTTGCACAAAGACAACAGTGATGAGAAGAGGGCAAGAAGAGCAGTCAGCAGCAGCTGGAACGACAACGCTGCTCGGCCAACACAGGCTGAAGGACAGATGGCACAGGAAGTGGAATGCTGCAAACTGCCAACCGGGTACCACTACCCTGACGCTGGAAATAAAAAACCAAAACAAAGACGAGACACGTCCAGCAGGGCACTCCCTCTGAGCTGGAGCACACAGAACAACGATAAAGGGTCACCCAGAGGAAAAGCCATCCTCACTGAGGGTACCAACTGGGCAAAAAGCCCCAAACCTAGACAGACACGACCTCCCTCCAAGAAGGCCGCGGGCGAAAAGCCTAGAGAAGTGTCACTGACAGAACAGAAAGGCTTGAACCTCTGTTCAGCAGTGACAGGAACGCAACACATGACTCCACGATTGCACGTGAAAAACGTACAACCGGGAGTCACACATACAAAAAGACAAGCTGGGGAGAGCGAGTGGGGGAGGGCTTGTACAAAACACTCCACACGAGATTGTCATGAGTTGTGACAGCTACCTAGTCAGTTGAAACTCGCTTTGAATCTGTACTGAGGTACGGTTTGTACCTTCTTTTCTGGTGAAGGGAAGAAAACAACGGTATCTGCCAAGAGTGTCAACTTTTTTTCTTTCCACGTTATGTGCTTTGTGGCTCAGATCTGGAAGCTTTTTCTGCCAAAGCACTTAAGTACGTATTGCACAAATTAGAGAGTATCATGATCACCTGTCCGCTGATGATTTCTAAGCCAGTCACGTGGCACACGTGTTCGAAAGCAAACCTATGTGAATCCACTAGATCCTCCTGGTTTGGTTTAGATTCTTTGTTGGTACTTCTCTAGCAGACTGGATCTCTCAGGTACCTGCAGCAGCTGTGGTGATAATTTGGCTACCATGCTAAAAGGTCAAAGGAACTTATTTTCTGTACGAGCTTTTCATCCTTTTCCTCTTCTGCAGCTTGAAGCACCATTTTCCAGCCTTCATATTCAAATATTGCAAGTTCTACTGTACTGATGCGCTACGTAAGTTTTTCTATATCTGTTTTTGACTCACTTGTGTAAACAAAGTGAGCCCGGTGTTCGGTTCTGTGTGTGTGTGTGTGTGTGTGTGTGTCTGTGTGTGTGTGTGTGTGTGTGTGTGTCTGTGTGTCTGTGGTAGACTTTAACATTGACAATTTCTCTGCAAATACTTTGTCAGTTGACACGAAATTAGGCATAAAAAAATAGGAAAAATTCATTTATTCCCAGTCATCTTGTTTAAAACAATATTGCACCTCTGGGATGGGCACAAAAAAAAGAAAAAATGAAGCCTAATTATATGCAAACTGCATTTACTGTTATATTTATATTTTTTTGTATTCTCTAAACTTGGCACTTTGATCTGATATTCTGACACAACAACAAGAGCAGTCATTATTATCATTTTTTGTTCAAATGGGAACTTCTTTTGCTAAGCATGGAAGTTTTATTTCTTTTGCAAACGTTTTGGTGCAGATAGTAAAAAAGGGAAATTACTCTGCAATTAATGCTAGGGGACTTAATTTGCTTTAAACTGATCTTTCTCATCTTAAATATTACGTTTTGAAATTATACTCAATACATAAAAAGCTTGCATGTTTTACTATCAGTGTACAGGGCTTTCACTATGTTCATTCGCCCAAGTGGTCTTTTTCGGAAAATACTAAAATCAGTACGACGAGTGGACTTTATAGATCTGTTTGCTGAGCCCTGAAGGTCATGGGCAAAAATCAGTTGCATACACATATTTATACACATTCAAAGCGCGTGCTCATATTCTTCGCGAACGCGAACGACGCCGTTTTGTTTCAAATTGTTGAGCTGCCCCTTCAATCCTATATTCAATGGACAATACACGATAACATGTGATGGAAAGTTGGAGAAGGAGACCGTTAAATATTTATTCAGAGAAAGATTTGTGAATGCCTCATCACTTACTGGATTATGCCCCAAAGTGCCATAAAAATATCCACAGAATCAGTCGGAATTCAGTTAAAAATTGTAAACCATGCAAGTTAATACCCTTGAACTGATCACGATGAAACGAAACAATTTCCAGTCCTGACTTTTCTCAAAATGAAGTCCTTTTCACTTCTTACGACGTTTAGAAGTACTTGTACTTAGCTCTTACATGTTATTAGTTTAACAAAATACTACATTTTCATATCAGTTTGAAAACTATAAAACTAGAATGAACATAAAAGAGAAATTGAATTGACCGTGTCGTACTACATGCCGGCGGGTGTAACTAAACTTGTACATCTATCTAGATCTAGTGAAAACGGCTAAATGTTGCAGTGTGATTGCGGTGATAGCCATTAAGAAGAATTTTTTACCAGCCGCCGTGGCGAAGTGGTTAGCGTCGCGGACTGACGGCTGGGAGGACGCTGGTTCGAATCCCAGTGGAGGTGGGTTTTTCGGCCCGTGGCCGGCTCCTACCCAGAGTTGAGTGTGCTGTGGGCTTAAATGGGGAGACTGGGACCACACAGTCGAGTGTCATCCACTTCAAGGATGCGTCTTTGGGTGTGTTGCTCTAATTACCTGACCAACACTGCAAGTGTCTGTCTCTCTCGGGCCTGGTTAACGCCGGGATATCATTATGACAGGAAGCGAAGAGTACAGCCTTGTCACGCAGTCCCAAACCAAAATGGACCTCCACAGCAACATCGTCATCATCATCGTCATCCTCCTCCTCCTTCATCGTCATCAATATAAACAAAATAGTCTCAAAGTCTGTGGCCTTTCATGCCCTGCTCTCATGGTGACCTCAGTTTCGATACCCCTCCACTTCCGTGCTTGGGGTGAGTCCTATCAATGTCGTCAGTGCCGGCATATTCATGGAGGGGGCTATTGTTTGAAGGACGTGGTGGCGGTCTCCACTCTGGGAGGGATGCTCACTCAGTCTGGCTCCGCGACTAAGCCATTATTGTCGTTAGTAGGGGGCTTAGTAGGTGGTGTCCTAAGTACGTTAAAACAGAACAGGCACCACTGAACACCACCGAAGTGACTCAGCAGCAGTGCAGGGTCTCCTCTGGTGTGTGGCCTCCAGGCGACCTAACATCCATGGTTCCCTGTGGACTGCCGACGCTGGAACTGCGACAGACGAACCCGGGTGTGGCCATGTATGGGGGGAATCTGAATGAGCGGCGTGGGAGTAATGCCACTGAAATGGTGCAGATGATGGGGCAGGAAAAAAAAAAAAAAAAAAAAATGTTGGGTAGTCAGAGAGCTTCTTGCATGCTGATGCCGGCCGCCGTGACACAGATCGCCACATCTGGTTTTTATTGAGGGAAAAGAGCAGACAGAGGAAAGCATCGTCTGCCCAGAGCCCTCCTGCCCACGGATTTCCTTCCCCTTGGTGTGCCAGGCTGTGTCATCAACAATCAGCCTGCACAGCCACCAGAGGGCGTGTCGCTGAGGACCTTCTGAACGATCCTCGGAAACCGAGAAATCCTGCCATCATCATAGCATCTCAGACAGCGTTGTGATCGTCATCTCATTTGTCCATTGTGCACAATTGTAGACGAGGGGTACTTATATGTTATGTTTAATCGTCTATAAATAAGTGACCTTCAATACTCTAGGAATATTACTGTCATCTTTGTTTCACATTGGGTTTGCTCATAACGTCACGTCGAGAAGTCCGAAAAGAAGTCAAAATTTACAATTTGTTTGAACGAAGGCCTTCAAAAATCGGTCAGTAAGTTGTTTTGGGTTTGGTTTTAAACCGAATAAGTATATATTGCAATCTTTTTGAAATGTGCTCTCTCTCAAGGCTGAGAAGGCAGACGCAGTTTGAGGCTCTCTGATATTTTCGACGAATTGTGCAGTTTCCAGGCGACGTGAAGTTGTGATATTCTGCAAGGAGCTGTATGAAGGTGTGGGTAAACTGAATGGCACTTTCAGAATTGGTTGATCATTGTTGGATTTGGTGCTAATTGCAAAAATATTTTCAATACATAATTAAGAAGAATTGGATGTTCAAACTGTGTTCACATTTCAAACTGGACAATCGAGAGGAGTACAAGCACGTGAAACTGTCACAAGGTCCGTTCTCCTCTCCCCACCCTTCCTCAACATGACAACTGCACGTGAACATAACTCCACTGAATTGTGATGTTGCGTATGTGACTTCATTGAGAATGGCACTGTCAACACAAGAGCAAGCGGTGAGTGTGTATTTATGTTTGCAATGATCAGCATTTAAGCTTTTCCAACAATGACAGATCAACATATTGAAAGTGATTACCATCAAGCACATGACGTTGATCAACCTACCTGTGGTAAAAAACTTGTGCACACTGCAGATGTCATACAAAAACGCTTTTGGTGTGGGGAGCAAGAGTTGACAACAGGGCGTAATATTCTGTTGTATCGCTTACACTGCCATTACAGAAAGTAGTGTAACACTTCAAGTGTCTGATTATGATCTAAATAATGAAATCTTATCATTCCCTGCGTTACAATGGCTTACAGACCCTCCTTCCGAACTTGCCAAAACCACCATTGGCGCATATTCTGGAAAACGACAAAGAGGGTTACCCTCACCCTTTACTTCAAGTCTGCACAGAACTCGGGTACTCTTCTCTGTCAGGGGAAGAGACTGCTACTACTGGGACATTGAAGAGTGGTGAGAAACTGAAATTTTAGTTTCATCCTTTATGAGTGATAAGAATATGCACACTTTGACAACATCACTTCTTCTCCATGTACCCTCTCAACTTCATCAAGCCTCTGGTTCCCTGTCTTTGGGGACTCATGCCATGCACTTTCACTCTGAGCCAACCACTGTGTCACAAAGAGACGCATCACCTGGTTCCAGAGACAGTCACCCCGCTGAAAGCACAGAACGTCACCTGCTACAGGTACACCTGTAATGACCCCCACCAGTGAATGTCCCCTCTTGCTGACTTTGTGAGTATCACCCCGACACGAGTTGTACTGCATCCCGCCCACCCCTTCAGCAAGAGTGACCCCATCCCCGTCACGGACAAAGCTGTCATCACCCAAGGCATACTCCTTCAGGAACCAAGGCTAAGAAACTTCGTCGACGCACACTTTGCGTCAGTCAGAAGAAAAACAGAAACTCCCTGTTTCAGATCAGTTCATATAGAATGCAACTTGAGGAACTCAAAGAAACTGTTGACAATCTTACTACTTCACAGCAAGAAATGAAAGAGTCTTTTCTGTCACAGATTGAAGACGCCAAAACAGCAACAAAAAATGAAATAAAAACTCTTATAAAAACACAACGTAGTTCCAATTAACTCAAGCCATTGACAATCTTGAACAAAACCTGAAAGAACTAAGAACATCCATGGACTTATTGTCCAAAGACAATCACACTCTAAAAACTCAGATGGGAAATATCCGCTCAGAATTAAAGAACATCAAACTGAAATCACCAGCAGTCGATGCCAGCACACAGTACGATAATATAGAAGCAGTCAAAAGAGAGGAGAAAGACTATCGCTCTGACGGTAACCTCATCTGAATGCGGTGATCATGCCTCAACAACAACAGACCTTCAGAGTCTGGCAGTTCAACCTGTCAGCGCTGTTGTCACCCCGAGCAACAGAGAAGAAACACATGATCAGAAAAGTGGTCCTAAGACTGTGGAAAATCGTGGTCTTTCTGTTTTCACCTTCAAGTCCTCAACCACAGATGGCCAGTCGGACGATTCCAGTACGACCCCCCTGAAGACAAGCGACCCCAGAGCAGCGTCTTCTGACCTTGTGCCCCCTGCTGCTCCATGTGACAACACCACAGAGGACTCTCCATCGGACCACCTCACCACCAACTACTCTGTTCCTGTTGACAACTACTTCGCCCTTCTCTCTGACAGTGCACTCTCTGACAAGACTGCCGGTGTCGAGATTCCCGAACCAACCGAGTCCCCAAAGCCTGACAAAGGAACGTTTACGGTGTCTCGTGAAAGGAGTCAGAAACGCTCTCCGTTAGAAGTGCTCAGTGACATCAGTGTAAATGAAAGTGCCACAGCACTCTTGATTGGTGACTCCATCATCAAATATGTGGACCCTATGAAGCTTAGACTGCGCTTGTACAACCTGCACAAAATTTGTTTTCCGGGCATGGCAACACATGACTTGGAATATTGGTTCATACATCAGCCAGCATACCGCAACATTAAAGCCCTAGTCATCCATGTTGGTGTCAACGACTGTCCCTCAGGACCAGTCTCTACCGAACGGTGGACTGTCATACTCAATCTGTGTCACCAGGTCTTTCCCTGTTCAAAAATAGCATTTAGTTCACTGGTACCAGCCAAAGGCAAGCATAATCTCAATAACGCTATTATTCCCTCAAATCATAATCTTCTTTCAGCATGTAAAATATCTAATATAACATTTATAGATAATACAGACTCATTTGTCGCAACATCTGGCGCCCCGAAGCTAATCATGTACCAAAATGCAACCCATCCCAGTTTTAAAGGCACAGCACAGCTTGCATCCAATGTAAAGCGCACATACATTAACTGGCTTGTGGACGACCAGACTAGACGTGACCTGTCAGGTAACCGACAACAAACTGGTTATGCTGCTCAAGGATTTTCGACAAAGTTCAGTGGTGGTGATGAGAGACCTAGCCGTACCAACACTCGTGCCGTCCCTACTAACCGACAGCATTACAATGCTGACAGTCATATGCAGCATAATGCACACACTGGTTCTGTGATTTACACAAACCGTACTGACGTTTTTAATCGTAACCCTAACAATACCAATACATACAGTTCCAACCCCCGATATTCATTTAACCCCCAATACTCTGCTGATGATGCTATGGGCTGGCAGCAGAGGTCCCATGCAGCCCCTCATGCTCACAACGCCACAGAACGTGTGACACAAACCCAGGGTCACAGCTACACCCGCGGTTCCAATACTTTCCCACAGCGACGGCCAGACAATGGTCATCGTCCCGGTGATGAACCCCTTTTACCCTCAGTGTATTCTATGGTTCACTTCCCCCCCCCTTACCCAACTCCCAGTACCAGCCATCTAAACCTGGTCCCTATTTCCCTCCCCATCAGTCTGTGGACACTCCAAGCTATTCCAACACTGACACACAGTCCAATTCCCAGTCCTTTGCCAGAATGAACCCACATGAGTATCATGGGCGCCCTGGCCAAAACAAAGTTCCTGATACTAAACCCATTTTTCCTCAAGGTGATTTGAATCGTTACATTTATTTATTAAACATGATGACTTCACAGATGTTAAACATGCAACAGTATAACCATGGTTAGCATCTTGTTTGGAAGCGGAGGACGTACAACGTCACTTGTGATTCCAGTTAGTGAGACTATTTATTTAACATATAATTTTGATTGCATTACCATTCCCATTCTGTGTGTGTGTGTGTGTGTGTGTGTGTGTGTGTGTGTGTGTGTGTGTGTGTGTGTGTGTGTGTGTGTGTTACGGCTTGCCATACTCATGAAATGACATTATCATACTAGTAACATAATTACCGAGAAGGTTATATTATATTGATTGTGGCTCGACGCTCCTTGCGTGGAATACCTGCGGTAACAATTATTGCTTTGTAAAATATTTTTTTGCATTTGACAATTTATGTCGTTCGAATCAAGTGACAGCTTTTGAAGTGATTTTTTGTGTCATTTGATATTCACTGTTGTTGTAGATTGTTCCGATCGATAAGCTTTGTTTATTTTACAGGTTGCAGTTTTCACTTTATTCACATATTGAAATAATTGTTGATCGAGTAACTGTGTGTGTTATTGTGAGTTACACATTTTCTGATTATAATAATGACCACTGCCAATACATGGCCGTCTAGAGATGGTCTCAAAGTAGGATTTTTAAATGTCAACCATGTTCTAAACAAATTAGATGAGCTTTCTTCTATTCTGTATAATTCTGGCAATCAGTTCCATTATTTTGTTGTGCTGAATCCAGATTAACATCCGTTATTTCCGATGCAGACGTATCTATACCTGGTTATAACGTTGTCCGCCTTGATCCCATTCTTCCCAAACAAACTGGTTTAATTCTTTACATCAGCCAGTCTCTCTCTTACAAACGTATTGTTTCCTTTGAAAAATATCATGTAGAATCAGTTTGGATCGAAGTATACATTAAAAAAAGTAAACCGTTATACGTTGGATTTGTATACAGAAACCCTTCAGAACATATTGACTGGCTTGATAAATTTAGTGAAATGATGGAGGTTGTTACACTTGCTGGTAATGAAGTCATTCTTCTTGGAGATTTTAACATAGACCTCCTAAAACCCAATCATCGGTGGATTCAAATATATGATAATTTTGGCCTAAATCAGTTAATTGATACTCCATCACGAATCACCCCATCTTCAAAAACATTAATTGATCATATTTATGTCAGTACAAAACACAATATCATAGAAGTCTGCGCTCCTTACAGTGGCTGTAGTGATCATTTACCGGTGTGCGTCACCTGGCTGAAAAAGGGTACGAAAATTCCTAAATCTGGACATAAATTCATTACTTATAGGTGTTTCACTAATTTTGATAAAGAGTCCTTCCTATTTGACTTAGCTCAGTCATCCCTGTCAAATATCTATCAGTTCACTGACCCTGACGAGGCCCTTGAATTTTGGCATAAAACATTCATTAATGTATATGATAAGCATGCTCCATTCAAAACCAAAAGAGTCAAACATACCCCTAAACCTCCTTGGCTAACTGATGAAATTCTAAAAGCCATACATTTTAGAAATAATCTTTTAAAAACGAAACAATATGAAAAATTTAAGAAACAACGAAATAAAGTAGTTGCAATGCTTCGCTCATCAAAAAAGAAATATATCCGGAATCTGTTTTCTTGCCGAACTAACGATAACTCAAAATCGATATGGAAGGCCATAAACACCCTCACAAGAAAAAGAACTAATAAAGTATTAGTTGATGCAAGCAGTATAAATATCGATGACCTAAATTACCATTTTTCCAATGTATTCCAATTTTACAGTAAAAAATGATAGATCCCAATTTAACGATCTCGCGTCACTGAAAGAGTTTTGTAATTCCAAAAACATAACATCAGACTTAAACATTCCACCAGTGTCCGTATACGCACATTTATTTTTATCTCATACACCTAAAACAAACAGGCACACGAGGTCTTGATGGCATAGATGGTAAAATCTTAAAATCCAGTGCTCCTATCATTGCCGATTCCCTAACTTATTTATACAATCTTTGTATTGATAAAAATTACATTCCTAATCATCTTAAACAAGCGAAAATAATTCCACTGTATAAATCTGGCGATAAAACTAATCCTTCTAACTACAGGCCTATTTCAATAGTTTCAGTTCTTTCAAAACCTTTGGAAAAACACATTTATAAGCATCTCATGTCTCATATTTCAAAATATAATTTACTCCATCCAAACCAATCTGGGTTTCGAATAAATCACTCATGCCATACCGCACTGACTAATCTAGTAGATGAGTGGCTTATGAACATAAATGACAACAAATTCACAGCAGTATTGTTCGTTGATTTTGCGAAAGCGTTTGATGTTATTGACCATAACCTATTACTGAGAAAACTAACACTTTACAGAATTTCCGAACATGCTTTATCTCTCATCAGATCATTTCTCACTAATCGCCAACATACTGTTTCTCTAACCAATGCACAATCTGGATTTCAGACACAACTATTTGGTGTTCCTCAAGGATCAGTGCTTGGTCCCCTTCTTATTTCTTTATATATTAACGACCTTCCTCTATCTATTACGAAAGGCTTGTGTGAACTTTTTGCTGATGACACCTCTGTTCATTCGAATCACTCTGACCTGAAAGAATTATCTATTAGCCTTAAAGAAAATGTTGATGAGTTGGTCAGATGGACGGAACAAAACCACATGGCTTTAAACGAGCAAAAAACTAAATACATGATAGTTACTTCTCGACAAAAACGACAAAATATTGATTTTAGTATACCGTCCATTTATATAGGTGATAAGAAGATAGATGAAGTAAGTAATCACAAAGTTCTGGGAGTAACCATAGATAACAACCTTTCCTGGACACCTCATATTGAATGTTAATGCAAGCAAGTCTCCCAAAAAGTGTTCCAGTTATCTAGAGTTAAGCATTTTCTAGATATTAATGCACGAAAACTGTTCTACCATGCACATATTCAGTCTTCGATAGATTATGCATCCACTTTATTCGACCTTTGTAGCGCCAGTACATTGAAGCCACTAGTCAGAATTCATAAGCGAGCCCTTAAAGTTGTACTCCTAAAATCTTCTACACTGACACCCGAAGACTACACTACACTTGATATCCTTCCCCTAACATACAAACTGCAATACAATAAAGCAATTATGATGTATCGAATACAAAATGGATTTGCTCCTTCTTCACTAACTGCACGGTTCCCCTTGAATCAGTCCAGATATACAAATAATATCATTATAAAAAAAAACAAGAATCGATCTGTTTAAAACTAGTCTGGCATACTCAGGGGGGACACTTTGGAACTCCTTACCAGAATACATTAAAAATATAAGCAGTATCAACTCATTTAAATCAGCATACAAAACTTTCCTTTTTAAAAGCCTAAACTCAAAGGTAACACATAACAATATCTGATTTATTCTCTTCAAGTCAATAACTGTGGGGTTTTTTTTTGTGTTTTATTTTCTGATAATGTTTGGTTGTCTCACTGATGTCTTAATTTGTCTGTGTGTGAGTAGTACATCATGCCAGACTTCTTTTTTTCTTCTTCTTTTTTTATCTCCCCTTGTAACATTTGTTTACCCGAGTGTGCGAATGTGTATGTGATTCTGTTTGTGGTCGATGGACTATCCACCCCCACCCCCTTTACCTTCCTTCTTTTAAAGGTTTTTTTTTTTTTTTTTTTTGTCTATTTTTAATAGTACTTAATTCTTTTTTTTCTTCTCTTTTTCTTGTACTTGATAATTGCAAATTTGTGCGTTTTTGTTTTCTTGTTTTGTGTGCATGTGTGTGTGTGTGTGTGTGTGTGTGTGTGTGTGTGTGTGTGTGTGTGTGTGTGTGTGTGTGTGTGTGTGTTTTCTTCTTTTTTCTCTCTTTGTCCAGGGCTGGGTGGAAAAAAGCATGTGTACTTGCTTATCTCATTACCCTGGTGAAATAAAATTTCGTTTCGTTTCGTTTCGTTTCTCTCTCTCTCTCTCGTAATAAATCACTCTCTTCTCCTTGAGAAACTTTCTTGTTATGGCTTAGCTAAGAATACTTTACAATTTCTTTCTTCCTTCTTATCAGATCGACAACAAATGGTCTGCACTAAGTCTTCCAAATCAACTTTTCAAGAAATAAGGTATGGTGTACCACAAGTATCAATTCTTAGCCCCCTTCTTTTCTCCTTGTACATTAATGATTTGCCTCTTTATATCAAATCTAATTGTGAATTGTTTGCCGATGACAACTCCATACACTCCGACCACACATGCATTAAAGTTCTGACATTCAATTTACAAGACAGTGTGAACAGATTAGTTAAGTGGACAGAACATAACCATATGTCTCTCAATGCTCAAAAAACTAAATGCATGTCTGTAACAACTCGACAGAAACGCTAGATAATGCCAACATTTTTTTTCCAGTATATTCATTTCCAATGTTAAAATTGAAGAAGTCAAATCACATAATGTTTTAGGTATAGTTATCGATAATGATTTATCATGGTCTGAACATATTACTTATTTATGTAAAAGGATGTATCAGAAAGTATTCCAGCTATCAACACTTTCTAAATACACATGTCCGTAAACAATTCTTTAATACTCACATACAGTCGATAATAGATTATGCTTCTACGTTGTGGGATTCTACTAGCGCTAATACTCTAAAACCTCTTGTTAGATTATACAAACGTGCTTTGAAATTAGTTTTATTAAAGTCATGTTCATTAACTCCTAATGATTATAGGTCACTTGATATCCTCCCACTGGAGCTAAAACTAGAATATAATAAGGCTGTTTTTATGCACAAAATAGTAAGCGGCTACGCACCTCCTTCAATTATAAATAACTTCCCAGTAAATTACATAGGACATGTACATAAGTTGCATATACCTCGTCCAAATCTTGATCTTTTTAATTCCAGCCTAACATACAGCGGGGGAACGTATTGGAATAACTTACCATCACGTTTAAGAAATATTACTAACCACAACACCTTTAAGCTAAATCTAAAAATGTACCTATTCACAAAAATTGACGTCACCTGAAACCCAACATTGCCTTTGACAATTTGTGGGTTCCCTCTCACTCTCTCTTGAGTGGGTGCATTTGTGTGCGTTTGTGTGTGTGTGTGTGTCTGCGTTTCATGATTTTTTTTCTTCTTTTCTTCTTCCTTTTGTGGAGTGGCTTTGAATGGTGAAATAATGGTATATTTTGATTGTGTTTTGATTTTGTGCTCATTTTTGCTTTTTTAGCTTTATTCCCTCTTTAGAGCGAGGGCTGGATGTAGAAAAGCATGTTACATGCTTATCTATTACCCTCGTTAATAAAGATTTTGTCTTGTCTTGTCTTGTCTCTCAGGTTACATACAGGTGCCTAGATGTTACAACCAATACTTTCAAAGATGTACAACTATAACTCCACCACATGGTAAGGTGATTTTTTTAGGTCACAATGGAAATTTCACTGGCTCCATGCGGCAACTAAACTGGCCATTACTTTTCCGAGGTCCTTGTGGACAACATATTGAGAAAGGCACAAAAATAAACGCGCCATTTATATTCCCAGACTGGTTTTGTTCTCACAAGGACTGTTACACACAGCGGAACCCAGCGTCCATGGCCCTGTTGTACAAGGAGCCTGGCCAGTGCTGTAGACCAATCCAACTCGTGTTCTCTTTCTGGCAGAACAATCCTCGAGTAATTGGTTCCAAGTGGAACTGTTCCAGGGCTGAATGGCCAGACCTGTATCAACACTTTCCCTGTGACAGACGTGCTCAGTGTGTGGAGGCTGAGGATGAAACTCGCTGCTCTTACTATTCGGCAGATTGCGGAATTGGCTATGTAACGATGTCCATATCTATATATCCATCTGTCTATCCATCTGTATGTATGTGTGTGTGTGTGTGTGTGTGTGTGTGTGTGTGTGTGTGTGTGTGTGTGTGTGTGTGTGTGTGTGTTGAATTCTAAATGCTTAACCATATATCTATTTGATATCATTCTGAGATCAGAAAAAAAAAATAGTAAAATAGTATGTGCTTGTTATTGGATTGGTTTTTACAGTAACCGAAAGAAAAAATCTTATTGTTATGTAGGTGAGGCATAACTGCTTTGAATGGCTTTTTGTGAAGAAATTTGGATATATTGGCCCGGAGCATTACAGAAATGAACGTGTTTAGGTTTTATGTTTTGTTCAGAAATATTTCCAGCACATCTGGTTTTGAGTTATATTTTTTCCATGCCCCTGTTCAATGTATGACTGAACACTTTTGGTTTATAAAAGTGTGTATTGATTTCACGGCACTTTTAAGAAACAGGAAAAATGTTAACACGGTGATCACAGTGATCATTACAATCTGCAGTTCTTTAGTTTGGTTTTCGCTTGTTGCAGATTGCAGCTGAGCAGGACTGCTTCACATACAGTGACTCTGCTGTACATGAATTGGGAATAGATGGATCAAAGGAGCTGTGTGCGAGTAACGGCGGCTTGCTGGCCCAATTCAAGTCCACACAGCAATGGAGGAGTGTTATTTCAACACTTGTAGACAGTGGTGCAAGACCCGTCGACACGTGGATTGACATTAACGCTCTTCAACTTTGAAGACCTCAGAGGATACTTACATGAAGAACATGTAAAGTGTGTGTGTGTGTGTGTGTGTGTGTGTGTGTGTGTGCGTGCGTGTGTGTGTGTGTGTGTGCGCGCGCGTGCACGCCAGTTGATAATGATAATAAGCAAGATAATGAAGATGGTGCCGATGATATGATTATGTAGACAATGCTGATACTGATGATGCTGATGATGATGATGATGATGATGATGATGATGATATCAATGGAAATGATCATGGTAATGGTGATGATGATGAAGAGGAAGAGGAGAAGGAGTTGAAGGAGGAGAAATATAATGATTGCTTCCCTTGTTATTGGTTGCTTTCTTTGTTGTTTCTTCCTGTCTTCCTCTGTACAGGTATATCAACACCTGGCAGTGGGGGCGTGGCTCAATAGCATACAACTTCCACGCTTCGTTCATTCAGCATTGCAACCGAGCTGTCATCAGAGTCCGTGAAAAGGAATCTCCAAGTGTAAACACGAGCCCGTGCACTGAAGATAAGGTCAGTGCAATCTGAACATGAAAATGTGAATGTTGTCTGAATAAAATGCATGCTTATGCAAAACGCAAACAAACAAATTCACAAAGACACAGAAAATGCGAGGTTGGGTTAGTCTGAAAAAAACCCAAAGGTATGCCGACTGTAGGTGTAAGTAAAGCGAAACAATTGAAAAGGTGTTGGTGCTGCTCCTGTTGGTCATTACCATTTATTGGTGAACTGATGCAAGGATACAAAAGTATCTGAAGTGAAACAAAAGAGGCAAGGCCTTCAAGACTCACTTGTGATACATTTAAAAAAAAAATCTAATCATTAAAATGTTTATTTGTTATTATAAAGCTTCGGGTTTAAAAAAAAAAAAAAGCCCTGACGGCAGATTCGAACCCCGCGTGTTCGGGTGAGAAGAAACTGTTTTACCCAATACATAGTGAAAGCCCTGTACACTGAGAGTAAAACACACAAGTTTTTTGTGTATTGAGTATAATTTCAAAACGTAATGTTTAAGATGAGAAAGATCAGTTTAAAGCAAAGTAACTCCCCTATCATTAATTACATATTAATTTCCTTTTTTTTTACTATCTGCAGCAAAGACATGCACCAGAAATATAACTTCCATGCTTAGCAAAAGAAGTTCCTGTTTAAACAAAAAAACCATAAAAAATGACTGCTCTTGTTGTTGTGTCAGAATATCAGATCAAAGTGCCAAGTTTAAAGAAAAAAAAAACAAAAACAAAAACAAAACAACAACAACAACAACAACAAAAACAAAAAAAAACAAAAAAAAACAGTAAATTCAGTTTTCATATAATTTGGCTTCTTTTTAACTTTTTTGTGCCCATCCCAGAGGTGCAATATTGTTTTAAACAAGATGACTGGTAAGAACTGAATTTGTCCTATTTTTATGTCAAATTTGGTGTCAACTGACAAAGTATTTGCAGAGAAAATGGCAATGTTAAAGTCTACCATGGACACACACACACACACACACACACACACACACACACACACACACACACACACACACACACACACACACACACACACACACACACACACACACAGACAGACAACTGAACACCGGTTGAAAACATAGACTCATTTTGTTTACACAAGTGTGTCAAAAAACAAAAACAAAAAGAACAAGCCTGCAGATTGATTCAGTTTCAGTTTCTCAAGGAGGAGTCACTGCATTCGGACAGATCCATATACACTACACCACATAGGCATACAACTGCCTCTCTCCCTCAGAGAGAATTCAAATGGCTCTCCATCACAGTCTATGAAGATTTTCCATTTTCCAATGTTCCCTGTACTTGATTCCCTCCACTACTATGTTTTATCAAACTTATATATATATATATATATATATATATATATATATATATATATATATATATATATATATATATATATATATATATATGTATGTATGTATGTATGTATGTTGGAATATATTGTTGAAACGGCAGAAAATGTATGTTTGTTGATTTTGAAATGTCACAGCAAAATATCAACAGCTTCAGGGATGGCCCCTGGCTGCAATTCAGTGCCTTACACCTTGACTCCATCCAGAGGGCCTATGGGCACTGTCTCCACCCACACAGGAATTCTCCTCCTCCCCAACCCATACGAAATTACAGTGTGTGTGTGTGTGTGTGTGTGTGTGTGTGTGGTTGACTACGTGATTGGACCCCCCGCCCCTCCCTCACCCCCCTTTTTAAAAAAAATAAATAAAAGATTTTACTACTGCCTCATTTGATGCTTTATTATCTGTCATACACAGTGGGTTGATCTTGTCTCTGGCTACTGAATGTCACATATTGAACCATAAAAATCAGTATACGGCTGTCATACCGTGTCATAAAAAATGTGCCACATCAAATTTAATAGGTCAGAATGAAATAATACTAAAATGGGAACACGAAAAGGCTGTTTCTTTTCAAGACAAGTTGTCTAACACTGAGCTTACAAGTAATGACGCAATCGATGCTGATGATAATAACGCCATAAATGATAAGCTCGCAAACATTCTGATTCAGACGGTAAAAGATACTCTTGGGACATATCAAATTCGTTCTTCTGAAACAAAACGCAGAGACAGTCACAGCTGGTTTGAGTCAGATTATTTTAAAGCTAAACACAGAGTTTAAAAAAAGAGAGATTCTAGTGAAAATAGAGACAGGCTCGAAAGAGTCAGCAAAAGTTATAAGTCCATTTTAAAGAAAGCAGAAAAGTCTTAGATTTAAAAAAAAAAAAAAAAAAAAAAAAAAAAAAGGTGCAAAGAACTACGAAGTTTATGCAAAAGTAATTCAAGAGAATCTGGAATAGAATTAAAAAGAAACAGAAAACATCATGTCCCATAGATTTAGAGCACAAGTTTTCACCATTTCAGCAACTTCAACGTTAATGATAAAGAATATATTGACAATACAATGACATTGCATATTATCAATTTAGAGGATATTGGTGATATTTTGAATGCACGTATTACTGAAGATGAAATTACTTCAACCATCAAAAGACTGAAGAAAGGCAAAAGTGCCGGTGAAAACATGATTTGTAACGAATATATCATTAACAGCTGACAGAAACATATTATAAATTATTTAAGAAGATTCTGGATGAAGGTGTTGTACCAGAAAATGGGTATCCGGCTTGATAGTGCCATTGTATAAAGGCAAAGGTGATACACTTAACTGTGATAATTATTGGGAAATAACTCTGCTCAGCTGTGTTGGAAAGCTTATTCACTACAGTGTTAAATGGCTTACTGATTATATCAATGTAAACAATATACTTTCAGGGGCCTTTTGTACACGAAAGTGTGTCTTCACAAGTGACTGAGAACGTTGATGTTTTTGACTTTTTGCATTCATTATCAGTTGTTTCGCTCGTCAGTTTAACGACTTCTCTTTTACGAAGTCCTTTAAGTAATTTCCTGTAACTGTATTTAGAGAATTTTTTTTCTTCCAAATTTCACCCACATTTTTACCCTCATTTGCCCAGTTTCTCCCAACCCTCCATTCATCCACATCTCCCACCCCTTCTAACCGATAATACTCAGATGTATTCATAAATACTTTAACAAAATGTCTTCAATCACTGATATGTGTGACGGGGCATTAAACAAAAATTCCTCCTCCTTCCTTTCAGGGGCCCCAGCAGGATTTACAGGATTAAGTCCCATTCTACATTAGACCAAATGTTTGTTTTGAAATCACTAATTGATATTTTCTTCATGAAAAGGAAGAAATTTTATTGTGCTTTTGTTGATTAAAAAAAAAGCCTTTGATTCAGTTTGGAGACGTGGGTTATGGCAAAAACTTGTCCATGAAGGCATGAATGGCAAAATGATAACATAATGAACATGTATGATAGAATTAAGTCATGTGTGTTTTTAAATGGTGAAAATCTGATTTCTTTAGCATTTATAAGTGTGTACGACAAGGAGAAAATCTCTCGCCTTTGCTTTTTTTCTCTATCTCAATGAATTTGTGTTGTATTTGACTGAGCATGAGAGTCCATCTGTTGATCTTTTATTGAATGTTAACATTTCAGACTTAGATAGTTACATGCGACTATTTGTACTCTTGTATGCAGATGACACAATTTTACTTTCAGAGATGAAAGAAGGATTATAACAGTCCCTCAGTGTTTTCACAAATATTGTTTAAACTGGAAACTAGTGGTTGATGTAAAGAAAACTAAAGTGATGATATTTAATTCTATGAACAAGCTAAAGCCTGTTTTTAAGTTTGGTGATGCATGTTTGGGTGTTGTTGGTTCTTTTAAATATCTTGGTATCGAATATAATAGAAACGGAACTTTTTACCAAGCTAAAAGAATGATTTATGAACAGGCTCAAAAGGCTATGTTTTCATTACTTCAGTCAGCCAAAAACCAAGATGTACCTTCACATATCGTTCTGGACATGTACTAGTCTATGAATGTTCCTATTTTTTTGTATGGTGCAGAAATATGGGGTTATGAAAATGTAGATATACTTGAAAAAATATGATTGAAATTTTTGAAATACTTATTCAAATTGAACAGGAATACTGTGACCCAAATTGTTTATGGAGAAACTGGTTTTTATCCAATCAGTGTGTTAGTGAAAATGAGATTAGTTCGATTTTGGACCAGCTTAGTGATATCAAACACAGAAAAATATTCTGGGAAATGTATTTGATATTACTTGATTTATATCAAAATGGTACTTATTTTTGACTCACTTGTGTGAGTCTATGTTTTAACCTGGTGTTCGGTTGTCTCTCTCTCTCTCTCTCTCTCTCTCTCTCTCTCTCTCTCTCTCTCTCTCTCTCTCTGTGTGTGTGTGTGTGTGTGTGTGTGTGTGTGTGTGTGTGTGTCTGTGTGTGTGTGTGTGTGTGTGTGTGTCTGTGTGTGTCTGTGTGTGTCTGTGTGTGTATGTCCGTGGTAAACTTTAACATTGACATTTTCTCTGCAACTACTTTGTCCGTTGACACAAAATTTGGCATAAAATTAGGAAAAATTCAGTTCTTTCCAGTCATCTTGTTTAAAACAATATTGCACCTCTGGGATGGGCACAAAAAAATAAAGAATGAAGCCTAATTATATGCAAACTGCATTTACTATTATATTTAAGTTTTTTGTATTCTCTAAACTTGGCACTTTGATCTCATATTCTGACACAACAACTAGAGCAGTCATTATAATCATTTTTGTTCAAACAGGAACTTCTTTTGCTAAGCATGGAAGTTTTATTTATTTTGCAAAAGTTTTGGTGCAGATAGTAAAAAAGGGAAATTAGTCTGTAATTAATGCTAGGGGAGTTAATTTGCTTTAAACTGATCTTTCTCATTTTAAACATTACATTTTGAAATTATACTCAATAAATAAAAAGCTTGGATTTTTTTTAAGTGTATCACAAGTGAGTCTTGAAGGACTTGCCTCTCTTGTTCTAAATGTATGAGTTATAACAGACAAATTTTAATAGAAGCAGGGTATGACTGTGTTCAATTCTTTTTGGAGAGGGAATCTTTCTGCAAGAATGTCAACATTGCTTTGAGAGATAGTTTGCAAATTATATGGAATGTTTGTTTTATCGAAATTTCAAAATTGGATTTGGTAGAGAAAAATATGAAAGTCTAATGCCTGCTAATTACGTTATCAGCTTCTTCAAATTTCGAAGTAGTAATCATCAGCTAGAAATAGAAACACAGAGACACAAAGGCATATCATGAGAGTTACGGCTTTGTAAGGTTTGTAACATATGTTCCTAAAAAAAATATTTGTCTCCAAAATCGGTTTCTAATTTTTGTAATATGCTCGAAGGAGTCAGAAAAGTCATTTTAGCTGTTAGTAAGATAATTAGATTTGCAAATGTTGCCTAACTACATTTTTGGAGTTAAAAGACATTCATGTTTTCTCAACTTTTATGTCTCATTGTTGTACATTTGGAAATATTTGTTCTGTGTGTGTGTGTGTGTGTGTGTGTGTGTGTGTGTGTGTGTTTAATGGCTTTATAAATCTTCTCTTTCCTTTCAGACACCCAAAGTGAAAACAGAAGCTGTGCTGTGAAGATTGAAAACAGCAGCAGATGCTCAGCCCAGTAAACCAGTTCTGACTGAAACCAAACATGACCTCACAGCTTTACCTGTGCCCCTCGTCAGATGTCTATCGGGGCACGTGATACCCGTTGCACTGGCCTGTGACCGTGACAGTCTGTGCGAAGGGAAACTGGAGCGTAGACGTATGTCACGATCGGCCAAGTGTAAAGCTGCTCCGGCACACGTCGCTCCTTACTTCAGGTGTGAGGCCACAGGTGAATACGTGCCATACACTGTGGTGTGTGACTGGCGTCAGGACTGTAGAGATTACAGTGATGAATCGTTCTGTCAGTTCCCGCCTTGTGCAAAGAACACCTTTACATGTGGCCGGGGACAGGTACACTCTCTTTGTCTGAATCATTCTTTTCCCCCATAAAGCATGCATGTGTGTGTGTGTGTGTGTGTGTGTGTGTGTGTGTGTGTGTGTGTGTGTGTGTTTGTGTGTGAGTGTGTGTGTGTGTGTGTGTGTGTGTGTGTGTGTGTGTGTGTGTGTTCTGGGGGGGCAAGACAGACAGACAAATAGACAGACACAGATACAGATAGAGTGAAAACAGACAGACAAATAGACAGACAGATACAGATAGAGAGAGTGAAAGCAGAGACAGAAAGAGAGATAGACACAGAGATACAGAGACACAGAGTGACAACCAGACGGCCAGACAGAGATATAGAGAGTGCTCATATTTTTTTCTGAACTGAGCAACATTCCTTGTCCTTTTTTCTACATTGATGTCCGTCATTTCTCTTTCAGTGCATCTGTGTCACATATGTGTGTGATAATTACGTCGACTGCAGGACAGCACGTGATGAACAATACTGTGATTCTTTCAAGTCAGTCAAGACGGTTTTCAGTGTCACAAATCCACCAGCGCTCGTCACCTTTGATAGACCTGGAAGTTTCTCTTTAATCCCTCTTCCTGGAAACACAACTCGATGCCCAGACACTCACTTCCATTGCCCTGGAAATGGTTATTGTCTACCTGTCTACACCATGTGTAATGGAATGTTTGACTGTCCGGGACATGAGGATGAAACTGGGTGTGCCAAATTCACATGTTTCGGGTTGTACCAATGTCGTGACATACTTCTGCCAAACCTTCATGTGTTAGACATCAGTGATAATGTTATGCAATGCATCGACTTTAATCACTTTTCACAAATGGGCGAACTTAAAGAACTGGAGCTCTCTGGTAATCCTTTGATCAATGGAATTTGTAGTTATGAAATACGTCACATATTGAAATCCCTGCTATTGCTCAATCTTTCACGTATTTCATATAACTTTTCTCACTTGAGCATTTTCTCATACTTCATGCCCCAGATGGAAACTATAGACTTTTCCCATAGCAGATTGCTGAACTCTCTTGAAGGAGTGGGATTGTTTAGGAACCTGAAAAGTTTGGATTTGCAAGGTTGTCATATATCTGATTTCAGCCCAGACTTTCTAAAAGAAATGGATAATTTACAAGAGTTGTTTGCTGAAAACTTCAAGCTTTGTTGTCCTGCTCTGCTTCCAGACAATTTTGTGGGGACATGCCGTGTGCCAGAAGATGAAATCTCCTCTTGTGATAATCTGCTGAAATATGGCTTTTACCGAGCTGTAATTGTCATCTTTATCATGACTGCTGTCTTGGGGAACATCTGCAGCATTGTGTACCGTATCTGGTCCTTCTCCTCAAAAAGTAAAGTTGGTTATGCAGTGTTTGTTATTCATCTGTCTGCATCTGACTTTTTCATGGGAGTTTACCTGTTGATCATTGCAGTGGCTGACCGTCTGTATGCTGGTACCTACCTGTGGAATGAATCTCACTGGAAGGGAAGCACAGTATGTGCGATTTCTGGATTTATTTCCCTTTTGTCTTGTGAAGTATCATCGCTTCTTATTTGCCTCATCACTCTAGATCGTTTTCTGGTCATGCGATTTCCTTTCAGCCGTCTTCGTTTTGGACCAACATCAGCTCACGTAGCCTGCACTGTCAGCTGGGGACTAGGGGTGATCCTGGCCTCAATCCCTTTACTCCCTGTGACGTCCCATTGGGAGTTTTACAGCCAGACAGGCATCTGCATTCCTCTGCCTGTCACTAGATCTGACTTCCCCGGTCGCCATTATTCTTTTTGCATAATGGTTATATCTAACATGGTCATATTCATGTGTATAGCTACAGGCCAGGCTCTCATCTACTGGTCAGTCACAGCCAATACAATGTCAGGTCATGGATCAAATAGCAAGGAAAACGTAGTTATCAAAGACAAAACCAGATCTAAGGAGGCCACCATCGCTCGTCGCCTCCTGGTCATTGCCATGTCAGACTTTCTGTGCTGGTTCCCCATTGGTGTCTGTGGACTCCTGGCAAAGCTGGATGTACCTGTTCCAGGAGAGATCAACACAGCAATGGCTGTCTTTGTGCTGCCTTGTAACTCAGCTTTAAACCCTTTCCTGTATACATACACTATTGTGCAAGAGAAACGTAGAAAAGAGAAAGAAACCAAACTACAAAAATTTATTGCTGCACAAGTCAAATCAGAAATGTCTGGTTTCAATCGTCAGTACTGACAGTAACCCGTCAAAACTATCCTGACCAATTTTCCATTTCGTTCAATTTTCATGCATATAATTCATAATGGTCTATCTCTTTGTGGTCCAGATACAGATCTGCCATCTTAGCCTTGGCATCCAACAGCCCCAGTTCACCATCCCAGTATCCAGAATCTGTAGCTGAAGGGCTATTTGCTTTTGGAGTCTGTCTGGGGCGATCTGGGGCCATTGGTCTTGAACCTGAATAGCGCGATTGTCTTAACAGTGATGGAGCTATAAGAGGGCGGTCACCTACTTCAACACTGTGGAACCGGTTGCTGTGTCATAAAACTTTGCCTCTTCAATATCGACCAACGGCTGACTTGTGAACCATATTTGTATGGCTGGGTCATGAATTACTGATTGAGACTTGTGTGTCTTTGTGTTAAAGTTTGTGTGTGTGTGTGTGTGTGTGTGTGTGTGTGTGTGTGTGTGTGTGTGTGTGTGTGTGTGTGTGTGTGTGTGTGTGTGTGTGTGATCGTTCTTTAGTTTAGCGTCTTTTCATTACCAGTGATATTAGACAATTAAAAAAAAAAAGGTTGGGGTGTGGGGGTTGGGGGGCAGGGAAGAGAAAAACAGAAGAGGTAGAAAACTAGAAAACTACCAAAAAAATGCACAACAAACATGCAGCTACATTTAACAATAACAATTCAATAATAATAATGATAATGATCAGAAACCATGAACAAAATTCTGAAGTACATTAAAGGAATGTTGAGATAGGGCTATGAATTAATACCTGTGAAAGTTCGACCATAAGAACCTCGTCATTCCAGAAATCATCTGCAGAATAATTATTCTCTTTGAAATACTTTGGCAAGAAGGTACGTAACTGCTGACAGTGAAACAAACAATGATGCAAGCTGAACTGCTTACCACAGATGCAACATTTTTACTATAGTTTGTCTTCAGTGCATCAAGTTTTATACGGAATAAAGTTCAGGTTATTAATCTTGTATAGCAAGCTGATGGATTCGGTATCTTTTCTTTAAAACTATTCTTGGGGAATAATGTTTCTTTATGTTTTTAAAACTTTTCCTCCCATCAGTTATGAAATCGACCCCATGCTGATTTTCCTAACAAAGTGTATGCCTCTTTTATTGAAAGACGGACATGTATTTTTGTCGATTTTTCTATACCTCGTGCTCCTCTTTTAGCTGCTTTATCAGCAGCTTCATTGCTATGAATGCCCACATGAGAAGGCACCCAACAAAAACTGACCTCAGTCCCTTTAATCCTTAAACAATGTACCAAATGATTTGCCTCAAGGTCTTGTTTCAAGGCTAAATAATTCTAGAGCATAAAGTACTGATTTGGAATCAACAAAGAATGTTATTTTCGAGAAAACTATTTGATGGCTCACTAAGTAGTTCAGAGCTTGTATAATAGCAATTAGCTCAGCTGTGAATATGGAAAGATGTTTTCCAATAAAGTACGATTTTTCAACTTTAAAGGCAGGAATACAGAAAGCCGCACCAGCATTTTTGTCATCAAGAACAGATCCATCTGTAAATATATGGAGATTATTTTTCTGCAACATGAATTCTGGCTGTACTTGTCGTGATATTGATGTTTTCAAAATAACTGATATCAAAATCTGCTTTCAACATTTCCCAAAAAGGAACAGGAGAATGATGTGGTTTTGCAGCTAATTCTTTCATTTTAACATCAGATTCTTTTAATAAATTTGAAACGTAAGTTGCAACTGTTTCTTGTGATGGAATGGTTTTAGCTCTTTTAGGAAAATCGATGTCATGATCTTACTGTCAGTTCATCAGCAATGAATTTTGTTGTTATTGAAGTGTATCTTACAGCGAATTTTGCTGTTGCTAACTCACGATGTTCATTTAAGGGAAGTATTCCGGCTGTTTTGTTTGTTTCCTGGTTGGATGCATGACCAGGCGCTCTGAGGGCAATTTTGTTAGCCTTACAGTCTACACTTTGAATCTTTTGTAATAGATATTTAGGTGCACTGAAAAATATTTCTTGTGCATAGGCTATCTTAGATCTTACAAGGGCCATGGCAAGATGAATCAATGTTTTTGTATCTATTCCCCAGGGCAAGTGGCTTATAATTTTCATAAAATTGATCTTTTCCTTGCCTTTGTTAAGATGTAATCAAAGTGAATGCTCCATGTCAGCTTTGAAGTAAGATAAACACCTAAAAACTTCACCACCTGTTTATAATCAATGACGTCACTAAGTGATTTAAAAATGGGTATGCCAGATGGGTTACGACCTGAATTAAACAACATTATACATGTTGTTGTTTTTTTCAGTCTGACGCCATCTGAAACAGGCAAAAACACAGGAAAAATATAGATTTTACTTTCTTTATGTTAATCCCTATATCACAAGAATGTGTGATAATTTCACATATCAAATGATAAAAACAAAGGTTGCTGTTTGATTTACCTTTAATAGATTTAGCTCTTCAAGTATTGTCTCTGCTTTGCCCCTCCCCCAGTTTGCATGTGTGCCCATGGTCAAAATGCAATATCTTTTACTTTGACTTTCATCTATTTCTGCTCAAATTTTCTTTAGCGTGTTATTCTACATCTGGTTGTTTAGCAGTCACCTGTATATTTACATCTACAACCATTTAGGCAGAGCATTACACCGACTTGAACAAACTGAGCATTTTGTCGTGTTGCGTAATTTTTTTATGAAACTCACAAAAGCCATGATTTTTCCGAAACGATTAACATTTTTATAGTCCCTTGCGCTTCGCTTTGCTTTTAAATATGTCTTCCTATATCTTACTAGGTAGCCTTTACAAAAGACGAAGTGCCGCATTTTATGTGAATTTTGTCACAAAATCCTCAAAACGGCACTTCATTTCATGAACGAAATAATAGTTTGATGTTTAAGAACAAAATTTGTTTTGCGTGCTATTCTGCATCTTCTTGTTTAGTAGTACTTTTTTCCTTGCAACCATTCAGGCAGAGCAGAACACAAACTGAGAATGTTGTTGTGTTGCGTAATCTTTAAGGACACTCACAAAAGTGATTACTTTTCCAAAACGATCAGCATTTTGATAGTGTTATGATAATAAAAGTTGTTCACAAGGCCCATGCGCTTCGTTTTGCTTCATAAAGTGTCTTCCTATATCTAACGGTTTAGCTTGGACAAAAGACGACATGCCGAATTTTGTGTGAATGTCATGAAATCCTCAAAACGCCTCTACATTTCACGAACAAATAATAATTTGATATACTTATAAGAACAAAAGTTGTTCAGCATGCTATTATACATCTTTTTGTTCAATAATGGTTTTTCTATCTTCAATGGTTTAGGTTCTGGGAGAACAGAGATTGATCACGGTGCACGTTCTCGACGCGGTAGGGTGGGGTTAAAAATCACGTGATAACAGGCAGAAAGCTGCCACGTTCACAACATTATCATGATTTTCTGACATCTAGGGACATAGACGATTCCAAAAATATATGATAACACTTGCCATTATGAGTGGTACCGATTAACCTGCTGGCTGATGGACTAATAGGAGAATTAAATCACAATCCGTTTTGTGAAATGGGATCACTGTATAAAGCACAATTTTCTTCTCTGTCTCTATGTGTTTTACACGCAGGTGATAAGCCTTCGTATTTGCTATTTTTTCGCAAACATTTCAACAAAGATTTCTGCCTTTTCCTGGTCATTTGATATTGGGCAACTTGGTAACTTTATTCCATTTTTGATTTCTTTCATTTTTGTCCAGACTTTATTAAAGGCTTTATGATCTGAAATTTATTGTGAACAAAATGATGACCAATGATCTTTTTTAACTTGGGCTACTGTCATATTACTCTGAATATTTGCTTTCTTCATTTCTTTGTGGTTTTTGGGCTCACTGTCTGCGAGGTAGTTCTTAAATGTTTCTTTCTTGTAATTAACTGCCTTTTCACATGCATCATTCCACCAGACATTGCCTGAACGGTCACCTGACTTCACAACCTTTACCTTTGGAATCAACATATCAGCTGCTGATAACACAGCTTCTGTAAAATTTGAATACATTACATCTACACTCTCATTCTCAAGTTGTTGTTTTTCAAAATCGTGAGAGGTAAGAATGTTTTGAAATAAATCTCAGTTTGCAATTTTATATTTATATTTTGGAATTATGTCGACGTTATCAGGCTGTTTATCATCATCAGCCATTGTAATGATGATAGGCACATGGTCGCTTCCCTGTGTGTGGTTCGTCCTCTATTGGTCCCCACCGGCACCCAGCTCTCACTTATGGGTCCTAGAAGCTGCTAGCATGCGGCAGCGCCCAACGCCCGGGCAGCGGCTTTGACAGGCTGGCTAAACTAGGTGAGGGTAGCCGACGGGTCTCAAACCCTCGGTGAGTTAGGGCTTGTCTACCCAAGCATGTGAAGACTGGATCCGGCGGACTCTGCGGAAGAAACCTTCATGGTTCAGCAGAGAGGAAGGCAGTTGCAGCAGAGCACTGTGGAGTGCTGAGGGCAGGATGAGGCGCATAGGACATCCTGTCATCCACTGCATCCGTTTCCATCTCCAGTCGTCTTGAACTGGTCTTGCCACTGGATACAGACGGTCTCGGACAAGAGAATGAGGTCGACGGTGCGAAACTCCTCCTCACCATAAACAAAGTCATCGTGCAAGTCATCAGTCATTGTCCATCCCATATCATTATTTTCCCCACACCCTGTGGCGATAGGCGAGTGACGAAGCGACAGGTGTGGGTACACTGGCAGTCGTAGCCGCGGACCTGCACACGGGCGGTTCAGGCCATAGGGTCGTTTTTCACCAACTGAAGCAGTTGTGGAGATTGGCAGCCCCCTGAGTGACTGAGCAGCCCTCTTCAGGACAGCACTGCTAACCTCCATAGCATGAGAAAGGGGCTAGAAAAGGTGCCCTAAACATTGCCTGCTCCACACCACCCTAGTCAGCATACCGCGGCTGACGGGGACCCTACTCAACGGTCGACAAACAAAGGAAAGAAAGAAGAAAACAAGGAGCACCCCATTGACCATTGCCACATGGAACGTGTGTACGCTTCTGGACAGAGGCGACTCAGACAGACCACAGAGACGCACAGCACTCATTGCAAGTGAACTAGCCAGGTACAACATCGACATCACTGCCTTAAGTGAGACCAGACTGGCAGAAGAAGGTGAACTCTGTGAGCGAGGCGCAGGCTACACCTTCTTTTGGAGTGGTTGCGGACCTGAGGAGAGACGTGAGGTTGGAGTTGACTTTGCAGTGAAGACAACCCTCGTTGGCAAGCTGGCTGGCCCCCTGAAAGGAGTGAACGATTGCCTGATGACGATGAAACTCCCCTTATGCAACGGGAAGAAGTTTACCACCATTGTCAGTGCCTACGCGCCCACCATGACCAACCCAGATGAGGTCAAGGACAAGTTCTACGAGGACCTGAACGCTGTCATCACCACTGTTCCCAACGCAGACAAGCTCATCATTCTTGGTGAATTTAACGCAAGAGTTGGCTGTGACAGCACCTCCTGGGAAGGCGTGATTGGGAAGCATGGGGTTGGTAACTGTAACAGCAATGGTCAACTACTTCTCCAGACATGTGCCGAGCACGACCTTCTTATCATAAACACCGTCTTCTGCCTCCCTACCCGTAACAGGACGTCATGGATGCATCCTCGGTCTGGGCATTGGCATCTCATCGACTTTGTCATCGTCAGGAAGAGGGACAGGCAGGACGTACGAGTCACGAGGGCCATGTGCAGCGCCGAGCTCTGGACAGACCACCGCCTTATCGTCTCCAAACTCAACCTCTCCATCCAGCCCAAGAGACGGCCTCAGGGCATGAAAGCACCCAAACGCTTGAATGTCAACAAGCTGGAGCTAGGCAACATCAAGCAGAGCTTTGCTGACACCCTGGAGGAACGCCTTGAGTCCAGTGTGCTGGACAACCAGAATGTGGAGGCAGCATGGGGCGGGGCCTTCTGCCAGGAAGCACAAAGACTGGTTTGATGAGAACTGCACTGAGATCAAGCAGCTGCTGGAAGACAAACGCCAAGCCTACAGAGCCCACATTGAAGATCCCAGGTCACAGTCAAAGAAAGACATTATGAAGAGCGCACGCAGCACCATCCAGCTGAAGCTGCGGCAGATGCAGGATTCCTGGTTGAGCAACAAAGCTGATGAGATCCAGGGCTTTGCAGACAGGAACGACATGGAGAACTTCTATAGCGGCCTGAAAGAAGTCTACAGTCCCACCACCTCTGGATCTGCTCCACTCCTCAGTGCTGATGGTTCTACCCTAATCACTGACAAGGACGGGATCCTTGAGAGATGGGCTGAACACTTTGACAGTGTGCTGAACCGCCCTTCCACCATCAGTGATGAAGCCATCGACCAACTCCCCCAGGTGCCAGTCAGTGAGTTGTTGGATGCCATTCCAACTTTGGAGGAGACCCAGAAAGCTATCCGTCTGCTATCCAATGGCAAAGCCCCTGGCTCAGACTCCATTCCAGCTGAGGTCTACAAAGAAGGTGGTATGGCGCTGACTGAGAAGCTTCATCAGCTGTTCCAGCTCATCTGGCAGCATGAGGCAGTTACACTGGACTTCAAAGACGCTTCCATCATACACCTGTACAAGCGCAAAGGAAATCGTCAGGCCTGTGACAACCATCGTCGAATATCCCTGCTGTCCGTTGCAGGCAAGACTCTGGCCAGAGTGCTACTCAACTGTCTCATAGCGCACCTTGAGCAAGGTCTCCTACCAGAGAGCCAGTGTGGCTTCTGGAAAGAACGCGGGACTATCAACATGGTGTTTGCTGCCAGGCAGCTCCCGGAGAAGTGTCAGGAACAGAACGCCGACCTTTACTCAACCTATGTCGGTCTGACCAATCTGAGATGGCCTTTGGAGAATCATGGCTAAGTAAGGATGTCCCAGAAAGTTCATCACCATCATAAGGCAACTACACGATGGGATGCTGGCCCGAGTCCAAGACAACGGAGAGACTTCAGAACCATTCCCTGTCTCCAACGGAGTCAAGCAAAGGTGTGTTCTTGCCGCCACCCTGTTCAGTCTCATGTTTTCAGCCATGCTGACAGATGCCTTCAGAGACGCTGACGTAGGCATTGATATCAGGTACCACACAGATGGCTCACTCTTCAACCTCAGGAGGTTTCAAGCAAAAACCAAGGTGAGGACAGACACCGTGAACGACTTCCTGTTTGCTGATGACTGTGCTCTCAACGCTGCCTTCGAAGCTGACATGCCTGTGACAACTTTGGCCTCGCAATCAGCACAAAGAAGACTGAGGTGATGCACCAGCCAGCTCCAGGAAAGCCTTACGCTGAACCAAACATCTTCATCAACGGGCAACGACTGAACACGGTGGACATAGTTCTCACCACACTGGATGTGAATCATGGATGGTCTGCAAACGCCACACCAAAAAGCTCAACCACTTCCACACCACCAGCCTCAGAAGACTTCTCGGCATAAAGTGGCAAGAGAAGATCCCTGACACAGAGATGCTCACTCGTGCAAACTTGCCCAGCATCTACACCATCTTGACGCAGGCCCAGCTGCGCTGGGCAGGCCATGTAGTTCACATGCCAGACCACCGGCTCCCCAAGAAACTGCTGTACGGCGAATTCCAACATGGCAAGCGCTCCCATGGAGGCCAAAAGAAGCGCTTCAAAGACACTCTGAAAGCTTCTCTGAAGGCCTTCAGCATCAGCCACGACACATGGGAGCTGAATGCAGTGGGCAGACCAAAGTGGCGTTCAGCTGTCCACAAAGGCGCCAAATCCTGTGAGGCCAACAGAATCACTGCAGCAGAGCAACGGAGACAGGCCAGGAAATGCAGTGGCAGCAAGTCCCCGACAGCCGCCACCATCTCCTGTCCACACTGCGTCAGAACCTTCCGGGCGCGGATTGGCCTGACCCGTCATCTGCGCACCCACAGAGCCCAACCCACCCACCCCCAGGATGACTAGATGGTCCTCGTCGATCCCGACGGACGAACCACAGGGGCCTGAACGCCCTGCTGCTTCAGCGTTAAGGCATGTAAGAGGTCGATAAGCAGGTAGATCAGATCCCTTCGAATCAGACTCCATCTTATCTGTCGATTTGACAACAGACTTCATGGCACACCAAGAGGGTTGAATGCTGAGTGACTCAGCCTATCTGTATATTTTATTCAGTGACCCACCGTGGTTTATGACTCGCCAAACGCCTCGGAGATTTATGACATCACTGGGCAGTGGTCACCCACTTTTCGCGGTTTTCCAGTGAATTCTGCACTGCTCACTTTCCTGTCAGCTGTTCCACGTGAACCCTGCACTGCTCTCGTTGCTGTCATCTGTTCCACGGGAATTCTGCATCCCTCACGTTGCTGTTAGCTGTTCCATGTGTGTGTGTGTGTGTGTTTGTGTGTGTGTGTGTGTGTGTGTGTGTGTGTGTGTGTGTGTGTGTGTGTGTGTGTGTCTTTGCCTATGTGTCTGTGAGAGTGTTGGTGTGTCGGTGTGTGTCTGTGTCTGTGTCTGTTTCTGTAGATGTGGCTGTTTGTGTGTGCATGTGTGTCTGTGTATGTCTGTGTGCGTGTCTGTATATGTGTGAAGATGATTGTATTTCTGTAAGCTTAAGCAAATACTGAACATCTGTACGCAGACGTATCAACCAGAAAACAGGTTTGAAACATGATTGCACTGTGGCCAAGTGATCTCCCCATGAGGAACATTGTTCACTAACTCCGACAACAGCGCCATGTGGATCGACATTAGCTCACCTGCTCCTCAGCATCCCGCCTGGCTGTCACTCTGGGATTCGGGGCCTCAGGTCCTTCCCAAGTATAACCATTAACCGTGTGTTTGTTCTGTATTGTCCGTACCATCTGTTTAATATATTTAGGATTAAAGGTTATGCCAGTCTTGAATAAAAGCTGTATTTGTGTTTGCACATTTCTTTTGTCACTGCTGCTGTGTGCACATGTCAAATGTCAAGTGAGGACATGTCAAATGTATAAGGACAAGCCCGGAGCTTCCGTGTCGGAAGTGTCTGGGTTTGTTCCAATGTACCTTTTATTTACCTGTGTGCTAGTTGAATGGGTAACATAAGCAGCATTGACTTGAAGTTGTGTGCCTTGTCAATGGTGAGAATTACCACTCAATAACGATAAACGTTCATTAACCAGCAGACCACCCACAATCTGTGAGTCATTGGAGTCTGTATTATGACTTGGGAGTCTGTGTTCTGACATGGGAGTCTGCAATGTGACACGGGAGTCTGTATTCTGACATGAGAGTTTCCATTCCGACATGAGTCTGCATTCTGACATAGGAGTCTGCATTCTGACATGGACGTCAAAAGAGAGAGAGAGAGAGAGAGAGAGAGAGAGAGAGAGAGAGAGAGAGCAAACAAAAAGCGATGGACAGACAACAATGCTGAGTGGACAGGAACACTGTCAACAGGAAGCCAGGCTTTGACACACAATAGACCTAGAAGAATCTGAACAGTTCTGTGCAGTGCTAAAATGACTTTCACAGCGCTTCAGACATATGGAGAGGAAAACGTGCCAATATAATGTATGGCTAGTTCTCTTTCGCCATGTTTGAAACACTATGAGATTGTCAACGTTGATAGGATTGTCTCTATTGGTCGTGGTTTCTTGCAGACATAAATCATCCAAATGATACTGTAGTGTACCAAAATTATATTCTCAAAATGGCTATTCAAAATACAGACTGTAAATAATGTCTCTGGCGGATGTTCAGCTTTAATTCTGGCTTCCTGCCATCTTTTGCTGTCTGTCTCTTTAATTAATATCGCCTTTTTCTGCACGTGATAATAGTAATAATAATAATGATAATAATGATAATGATAGTACTTATAAAGCGCTGAATCTTGTGCAGAGACAAATCTAAGCACTTTCACAGCAGTCATTCACACGCATGCGTAACTCTAAAACTGAAGAAACTGAAGACAAGGAAGAGCCAGGGGAGGGAGGCTATCTTCTGAAGAGGTGGGTTTTAAGGCCATTCTTGAAAGAGCTGACGAAGCGAAAGAGAAAGTTCATTCCAAATGCTAGGTCCAAGGACAGAGAAAGAACGCGTCCAACAGCAGAGAGTTTGAATCTGGGTATGCTTAAACATAGTGGATCCAAAGCCGATCGTAGAGAGCGAGATGGAGTGAGAGGTGAAGGCAGCCACAAAGATAGGAAGGGGCAGTTTTGTGAATGCATTTATAACATAGAGTGCTGATCTAATACTTTACTCTGTGTGAAACAGGGAGCCAATGGAGATGATGCAAAAGATCTCGTGATCACTGCTGTCT
>NC_134906.1:20986388-20993888 GCF_041734735.1 Babylonia areolata
TGTGTGTAACTCAGTTTGGGAGTATACTGAAATTATAGTATAATCAATCTTTTGTTCAACTTCGTCGTCATCCTCCTCCTCCTTCTTCATCAACAATATGAAAAAGCCCCAAATCATGTGGCCTTTCATGCCCTGCTTCCATGGCGAGGTCTTGTCAAGGTCTTCAGTGGCAGAGCATTCATGGGGGACTGCCAATGGGGGGAGGGGAGGGGGGGGGGGGCGTTGGGGTGGGGGTGGGGGGCGCAGTGGTGGTCTCCACTCTGGAAGAGACACTCACTCAGTCTGGCTCCATAACTAAGCCATTATTGTCGTCAGTAGGGGGCTTAGTAGGTGGTGTCCTAAGTACATTAAATCAGAACAGGCGCTACCAAACACCACTGAATTGAGTCAGCAGCAGTGCAGAGTCTCCTCTGGTGTGTGGCTTCCTGGCGATCTGACATCAATGGTTCTGGCATTGGGACTGCGACAGACGAACCCGGTGTGGCTGTGCACTTAGAATGAGCAACATGGGAGTAATGCCATTGAAACGGTGCAGATGATGAGGCAGCAAAAAAAAAAAGAAAAGAAAAAAAAAGAGTTAAATGTCCAGAATATCAACTGGAGCTCATTTGGAGAGACGAAAACATCACACTCAGATCGAAATGTGGACTCTCCCTGCTGACCCCCAAACGAAGATCCGAGCCATGGGAATGAGATACTTCCGAAAGCTATGGGGCATCTCCTACACTGAGTACGCCACGAACGCTGAGGTCCGACAGAAGATCACCCAAACCACTGGACTCCTCCAGGACCTCCTGATCGTCATCATTAGGAGGAAGCTTAAATAACACAGACACGTCACAAGATCCAACCGGCTCGCAAAGACCATGCTGGAGGGCACCGTACTGGGCAATAAGAAGAGAGGGAGGCAACAGAAAACATGGCAGGACAAAATCAAAGAATGGACTGTCACGCGGTGTGGTGACAGTGACAGACAAACACAGTTGCTTTTGCGAAAATTGTCGTCTGCTTAACACTCAGTCTCGGCTGTAGCGAAAGGAAGCAGAGTCTCCTCTTGTTTACCCCGTCCAGGCCCAATGAAAGATATTTTGAGAATCGTTGCCTGATCCCTGTGTATGATGGGGAAGGTTTGGCGTATCATATTTCTCATATAATGTTCCATCCAAACAGTATCATATTACTTATATCATGTTCCATGTAAACATTAATATACAATTTATATTCCAAGGGATGCTTGATTGGTGCACACTCATACTCCAGAGATTCGACGAAGGAAGACTAAATCACGTTAGGGACGTTGTGGCTGGTGACGGGACATGCGTATTTTAGTTTGATCCCGAAAAAACACAACAAAACTAAACAAAATGGTGGCGTTTTTTTGCTTGTTTTTTTTTATAACAAATCCAGCCACATAGCTGTAATATCACTTCGGGACTGAAAGACAATCAATCACAGACAGGAATGTCAGCCAGTGCACAGTATGTGATGCATGGTGCTTACAGTGTCCCCACAATGTAACCCAGGGTCACTTACTGCATCATGACAATGTCTGTGCTCACTGCAACAGCAACTCTTCGTTTTCTGGCGGAAGTAATGTACAGTTGGTCACACATCCCTCATACCCCTCCTGTTGACCCCATTTAATTTGTTCATGTTCCATTCAGCCAGGCAACAATGACTGTGAAGGCTGTTCCAGAGTGCTAAAGATGCTCGAACTGCCTTCCTTGCCGTTACTTTGGGTATAGCTACATCATGGTTTCATAGAGTGGGAAAATATGTGAAAGCTATGGGACAAAAAGCTGGCGTGGTCATTTATTTCAACGTGTGGCCAAACAGCTGTACTCTAATACCTGTGAACCTCCATCACACACACACACACACACACACACACACACACACACACACACACACATATATATATATATATATATACGTATTATGCACACAGCTGGATCCGAGACATTCAAGTTTTGGATTCCAGTACATTGCAATGTTTCTGAGCAGAATTATGTCTTTAGGTTTCTTACAACTTATCCCTCTTGTGGTTTTGATGACGTGGAACGTGCCGACTGGCGAGAAGGCACAACAGCTACATAACGACAACAGTCAGAACCCAAACTCGTCCTTACCTGTAACAGACTGCAAACGATGCCATCCTTAGTAGAAACCAAAACACGTTGATGGGAGAATGGCTTTTTCTGCTATCTCTAGTTCGAAGCACCTCATGGAAATATGATTACATTTTGATTAAGTTACTGCCATAAAGACAGTGTGTGAGAATTTGAAATTCAATGAATGTATAATACTGTTTGGTTTCCATGCTGATAGGAAGACAGACTCAGTGCTTGATTTATTAATCCTCCTGGTGAAGATGTTTATATATATATATATATATATATATATAGAGAGAGAGAGAGAGAGAGAGAGAGAGAGAGATAGATAAATGTAAGTTAGATAAATGCCTTCCAGATATTCACGCTTTTGAACATTACGTTGTGTCATGATACAAAATCAAAGAATATAATGCTAAGATCGCATGTGAAACACACAGCTTCAAAATAAAGTGGTTGCCATACCAGAAACAATATTTCAAACCATGTATAGAAATAAAATACAACCAGGATAGATGTTGAAAAAAGGGTGCACGTTGATATGTAGGGATATGGATACATATTACTATATTTGAAGACTTATTTAAAATGACTTTTTCAAGCATTCTCAGTTGTTATGCTTTATTATATATGTATGTCACTTATGTTTGTTTTGTTTTTGTTTGTTTGTTTGTTGTTGTTTTTTTCTTAATTGTTGTTGGTTTGTTTTTTTCCCACTGTTACTATGTTTTTGTGCAATTTGCGTTTTCTCTTTTCCCAATATATATTTTTATTCGTTTATGTTGTTGTGTCAATTGTCCATGTGTTATAAAAATGGTAAAAACAAATAAATAAATAAAAAATAAAAAGTTTGAAAAAAAAAGTTACTGCCATTGGGCTTGTATGGTCGGCAGGCAGTATAAAGGAATGAGGCGTTGGTACCCAGATGTTGTGAATACGATATGCCCTGGATTGAACGTTGATTTATACGTACACATGAAGATACATACACGCACACAAACACACACACACAAACACACACACACACACACGCGCGCGCGCGCGCGCGCGCGCACACACACACACGCACACACACAGTGATAGATAAGAGAGAGAGAGACAGAAACACACACACACACACATACACAGAGGAAGAGAGAGAGAGAGAGAGAGAAAGAGAGAGAGAACTGTAAATATCATCAGTATAGAACCATATAAACCAGGTAAACTAAGAGGTACCTACTGTCACACTTTTGTTGTTGTCTGTCACTTCAACGTATTGCATACGCAAATAATACAGCTATAGTACAAACACCACTAGTTCTACTTTACAACTGCTAACAAAGAAATACATTCATGCATGTATACAAAAACCAAAAACTAAACTGAAAAAAAAAAATCATTTACAACTGATCAATGCCAGTACGTGAAACACAACACCCTGTTTGTTACTGCCTACGGTAGATTCCATACGTGAGTAAGTTATGGTTGGAGGGACTCAAAATAGTCGTATTGATTGATTCACCCGTTTGTACGTGTAGAGGAATGCACCTGAGAACGCAAAGCTGATTTTGAACATTAAATCAGGTTCATTGGGAATTGTCCTGGTTTGAGCCATATCGGTAAGCAGGGTTGGTTTTTCTTTAGTGTGGTGTCAAGCTATTGTGCACTTTGTACACGAGTAACGCTTCATTCAATTCTAGCTGGGTTTTTTTTAGGGTATAATGTTTAATGTGTTTGTTTGTTTTGTTTTGTTTTGTTTTGTGTTTTTGTTGTTGTTGTTGTTTTTGTTTTGTTTTGTTTTGTTTTCTGAGACTGACTTGGAAGGACCTTGTAAAACTTTTAAAGCTGGTCTCTTGTGGAGTGTATTAAACATCTTATGATGAATATCTGCAGCACAGCTCCAGAGCTAAAGATGCGTAATTAATGTGTGAAAAAGAACATTTTGTGAGCATCACTGTTAATGTAATAGTGTAGGCTCATTATGTAATCATGATTATGTGTTGTTCAATGAAGGTATGATCGGCATGCATGGTAAGAACAAGGGGATTTTCCTGCTTCTGTCTGGATGTGATAATCATATTCTTTGTTTTGGTGATGAGGTGTCGAAAAGTTGGATTTGCACCATTCACAAACATCATTTGGTCCCAACTGAAGAGAATATTGAGCTGGAACAATGCTGACGGCATAGGAATGGAGGCAAGTGTCATGTGCAAAAAGCTCACACGAGATACAGGCGTCTGATGTGGACAAAGGAAGATCATTGAAAAAATAATATGCAGAACAGAGATATTTACTTACTTACTTTTTCCTTCCGCTTGTACCGGTGGGCGTCGCGGGGAGATGCAGTTGTCTGTCTGCAGCAAGGCGAGTGGCCTGGAGGAGGGACATCTCGTGGGCTCTGAGGGTGTCTGCCACTGAGTCGCTCCAGCGCCGTCTTGGTCTTCCTCTGGCTCTCCAGCCAGAGTATTTGGTGTTGTATGCCCGAAGAGCTGGTTGGTTCTGAGGCATACGTGTGAGGTGTCCAAACCACTTGATCCTCTGTTGTTCTATGTGTTGTAGTACTGGTTTTGTTCCTACCATGTCTCGTATCACCTCGTTCCTGATCTTGTCTCTCCTGGTCTTGTTCATTGCTTTTTCTCAAGCATTTCATTTCACAGGTGACCAGTTTTCTCTTGGGGGCTTTTGTTAAGGACCATGTCTGGCACTGGTATGTGAGCGTTGGTAGGTAAATGGCGTTGATGAGTTTCGCCTTTGTGCTCATGGGGATGCTGGGATGTTTCAAGAGTGGGGCGAGTTGGTAGCTGACTGCGTTGGCTTTCTGGCATCTGGTCTCTATTTCTCTGTCTAATTTGCCGCTTTCAGTGAAGATGCTGCACAGGTACTTAAATTCGCTTACTTGCTTCAACTGGGTTCCATTGATGCTGATGTCCAATTTTTCTGGTCTCCTGCTGACGGTCATGACCTCAGTCTTACTGACGCTGATCTTCATGTTGTAGTTCTCACAGCTTGTGTTGAGCTGGTCTGTGTGCTCTTGTAGCTGTGTCTTGTCAGTGTTCATCATTGCTTGGTCGTCGGCAAACATGAGTTCATTGAGTGCCTCAGGGTCTGGGTTGGCCTCCTTTGTAATCTGGGCAGAACAGAGATGGTCCCCCCCCAACCTCCCCCCCCCCCCCCCCCCCCCCCCCCCCCAAAAAAAAAAGAAAGAAAAAAAAGACAGAAGACACAATTTGTTTACAAATGGTATTTTCTCTTCTTCATTAGAAATAAACAGTGGAGTTCACCTGTTCATCTGTTTTTTGGCAGAACAGAGATGGTCCCAAAAAACATGAACAGGGGAACTCCACTGTTTATTTCTAATGAAGAAGAGAAAATACCATTTGTAAACAAATTGCGTGTTCTGTCTGAGAGGTATGATTTGTAAAGGGATAGCGTGATTTTATTTTTGGGAGACAATTGTAGTTTTATTGTAATATTTTGTGGTCAACGAGATCAAAAGCTTTCGAAAATCAAAAAAATAAAAATAAATGAATAAATACCAACCATTTTCCTGCAGTTGAGGACATACAACACTTAATAACAAGCTGATTAATGCTGTTTAACTTGAATGATGATATCAGAAGCCAGACTGCAAAGGATGGAAAAAATTGTGATTTTCAAGGGATTTCATGAGATGTTTGTGAACATGCCTCTCGAGTGATAGTGGTAACACTGACAGAAGTGAAATCTGATATGTCTTTTGACTTCGGTAATGGGATAACTTCTGCCGATTGAGAAACAGGGGAAATGATACCTGTTCGATGCACAGGTGTATACACAATCGTGATGGGATCAACGAGGAAAGAAGTGTGTGTTTCAATGGACAGGCACTGATTCAGTCAGATCCAATTGATTTATTTTTGTTTGGCTGGAAACGGTAATAACTTCGTGGACTGCGAGAAGCAGTGGTGTCTTGAAGGAGTCCCCTTGTTGTCACACACACACACACACACACACACACACACATTCTAATGTAGTGGAATGGCTGTGGGAATGAATGAATTCATGGAACAGGATGTTATTGCGTATCTGTCGCTTCTATCTGGCCGTCTACATCTAATGTCGTAATGGAATGGGTGTGTTTCGTCAGTCAACATTGTCTGGAGTCCATCTTTCCTATTGCCCACATCGCTAAAAGTGTCTTCTCCCCACCACCCCACCCGCTTTCCCATCCATAAACACCGGGCCACCACTGAGCACAGCGTCTGCCTCGATGGTGACGACGATGTTGATGATGATGGTGATTAAAATTATCATCGTTATTACCATTATCCTTCTTCTTCTTATTATTATTATTATTGTTATTTTTATTATCAATTCTATCATCATCATCATTATTACACAGAAAGGCAGATGCATCGCATACACGTATCAACTTGAGTGAATAAACGTTTGAGACGAGTTGTCCATATCTGAAACTGCTGCTACAGTGAAATGTTCTCATGATTCTGCGCTCCAAGATGTATTGAAAAGCTGTTAACATTTGCTTTGACCATGTGAATACTTTCACAAAAGTGAAAATTAAAGTGCATGAAATTGGACTGGAATTTGTTTGGCTGAACCAAGGGAAGGGGGTATCACAAGATTGATCTCTAGGCTCTGCATCAGGCTAATTGTCTAAAGATGGGAAGAATGGAATACTCATATGCAAGAAAAATAAATTGAAAGCATGTCCCACTTTATTTTCTCATCAATTTGGCCCAACCATTTGATGCAATAAATGACGAAACGTTTATTTTTTAGCCATCACATATTGCTCCATATCATTCTGTTACAGACAGTGATCGTGATACATGATTCTGAGCCAGAGACCAGGACAAGGACAGTCTGATGTCAAACCTACAAGCCTGTGGTCGCCACAGCCACATCAGTCTACTGAACCACTGTGTAGTGTCACCTGGCCTAAGGCGTGGGGATGGTTTACGTGCACTGATCTTCACTATAAACCCACGGATCACAGGCGAGAAGAAAGCCATACAGCGATGGAGAAGAGGCGAAACGACAGGTGCTTGATGGCAATTTCTCAATGAGGCGCCACTGCATTTGGACAAATCCATATACGCTACATCATAATTTCCTAGGTAGATGCCTGACCAGCAACATAACCCAATGCGTTTAGTCTGGCCTTGAGGTAATGAATATACATTTATTTATCTGTGGATTTCTGCATACTTTTGCCAGATGACAACACTCTCGTTGCCATGGGTTCTTCAGTGCGCCAAGTACGTGCTGCTCACGGGATCTCGGTTTATCGTCTCATCCGAATGACTAGACGCTCAGTCTGATTTTCCAGTTAAACCTGGGTGAAAGGGCAAAGGCGCAAATCGAAACTAGACTCTCGCAGACCCTCTGTACTGGAAGATAAGCGCCT
>NC_134906.1:20996388-21041388 GCF_041734735.1 Babylonia areolata
ACGTGCGTGCGTGCATGTGTGTCTGTATGTGTGGCTGAATGTGTGTGTTTGTGAAAAATTAGTGTGTTTGTGTGTGTGTGTGCAATAACAACAATAAATCATTGATATATATATATATATATATATATATATATATATATATATATATATCTCAATGGTTTATTACCACTGTGAGTCTGTCAGATGTATTGCTTTCTTACTTAGTAGAGAGTTTCTGAACTCAGGGTTTAAAGATTTTAGTTAATTGTTTTATACGTCAGTGCTTTCGCTCTGCCGAAACAGGAAAAAACTTCTTTTTTTTTTCATATTAGTATTGCTATCATCATAAGATTTACATCCATGATCAGTGCCATAAACTGTGCACTTTTCCTCCTTGCCCAGAAGAATAAACAGTGATTTCGTGCAGCAGTTATAGCAATCTTTATCCGATTTTTTGTTCTCCGTGCAAACTGTATAGGGCGCAACTTGTGAGTTGTAACCACGATTCCTAACACTGATACACAGAGTCACCACTTTCGTTTCTCGGAACTGTTCTTAACGGTGTATACAATTCCATTGTTCCAGTAAGGATTTGACTAAAACTGATCTTGTTCCAGGCAATTGTACTGCAGTCGGAAGTAATTGTTTTTCCACATTTACTTGAAAGGATTGTTCTCGCTACGCTCGGAACAAAGATTCGATACCGGGTTATTATTATTATTATTATTGTTATTACCATTATAACTATTATCATTTTCATTTCATAATGGATTTTGAGTTTGATTTCTTTCATGTTTCATCACTGTTAATATTTGTTTTATGAAGTTTTGAACTGTTTTATTTTACCCATATGTTTTCTGTCTTTGATTTGTGGTATTAAGATGTGTCATTAGTATTCAAGACTCAGGAGGATGAAAATGATCAGTTTCTACAATGAGCATAACGCACAGTGTGTAGCAATGAACAGAGCTTCTAGCTCTTTACTCTTGGGACAGGAGTTCAATTCCCCGTTGTGTTCTGGCTCTCTGTCTGCAGACAGGGTTTACATACCTCGTTTGGCTGTTGAAGTTTTTTTTCAATTTCTTTTCTGTTTTTTGTCATATTTTCTTTGCTTCTTTCCTTTTCCTCCACACACACACACACACACACACACACACACACATTGACAGATGAATAGGAGAGACAAGACAAGACAAGACAAAGATTGAATGTCCTTTCAGCGTTACAACGCCCTTCAGACAAGGGTGCAAGAAACAACACGTATACTTGTGAACACACCTCAAGTAAATTGCATGATCATTTGAACACACGCTTTCAGGCAGAAACAAATTCATAAGGTAAACTAACAGGTACCGACTATCACACTTTTGTTGTTTTGTTTTGTCTGCCATTTCAACGTATTGCAAACGCAAATAATACAGCTGTAGTACAATCACCACAAGTGTTACTTTACAACTACTAACAATGTCACGAGTGAACAAAGAAATACATTCATGCATGTATACAAAAGCCAAAAACTAAACTGAAAAAAAAATCGTTTACAACTGATCAATGCCAGTACGTGAAACACAACGTCCTGTTTGTTACTGCCTATGGTAGTTGCCATATGTGAGTAAGTTAGGTTGGAGGGGCTCAAAATAGTCGTACTGATTGATTCACCCGTTTGTACGTGTAGACGAATGCACCTGAGAACGCAAAGCTGATTTTGAACATTAAATCAGGTTCATTGTAAACTGTCCTGGTTTGAGCCATATCGGTAAGCAGGGTTGGTTTTCCTTTAGTGTAGTGCCAAGCTATTGTGCACTTTGTACACGAGTAACGCTTCATTCATTTCTAGTTGTTTCTTGAGGGGAGAATGTTTAATCTGGCTTGTTTTTCTGAGGCTGACTTGGAAGGACCTTGTAAAACTTTTAAAGTTGGTCTCTTGTGGAGGGTATTAAACATCTGATGATGACTATCTGCAGCACAGCTCCAGAGCTAAAGATGCGTAATTATTGTGAGAAAGAACAGAACATTTTGTGACCGTCACTGTTAATGTAGGACTTAGGCTGACTATGTAAAAGCAGACTATGTGCTAAAGGTTCATTCACATAATTAATATGAGGTGACCATTTGAGTTAATAGTCTGTTATGACTTTTAGGATGTGGTGCCCATGTTGTTCAATGAAGGTATCATTGACATGCAAGGTAAGAACAAGGGCATTTCTCTGCTTTTGTCTGAATGTGATAATCATATTCTTGGTTTTGGTGATGAGGTATGGAAAAGTTTGATTTGCACCATTCAGAAACACCATTTGGTCCCAGCTGAAGAGAATATTGAGCTGAAACAATGGTGACGGCATAGGAATGGAGGCAAGTGTCATGAGCAAAAAGTTCACACAATACACAGGTGTCCGATGTGGACAAAGGAAGATCACTGAAAAATATGCAGAACAGAAATGGTCCCAAAAAATCGCATGAACAGAGGAACTCCACTTTCTTATTTCTCATGAAGAAGAAAAAATACCATTTGTAAACAAATTGCGTCTTCTTTCCGTAAGGTATGATTTGCAAAGGGATAGCGTGATTTTGTTTCTGAGAGACAATTGTTGTTTTATTGTAATATTTTGTGATCAACGAGATAAAAAAAAAACTTTCAAAAATCAAAAATATAAATACCAACCATTTTTCTGCAGTTGAGGACATACAACACTTAATAACAAGGTGATTAATGCTGTTTAACTTGAATGACGATATCAGAAGTTAAACTGCAAAGGATGGTAAAATTTGTGATTTTCAAGGGATTTCATCAGATGTTTCTGAACATGTCTCTCGATTGATAGTGGTAACACTGACAGAAGTGAAATCGGATATGTCTTTGACTTCAGTGATGGGACAACTTTTGCCAATTGAGAAACAGGGGGAATGATACCTGTTCGATGCGCAGGTGTGTATATAATCGTGAGGGGATCAACGAGGAAAGAAGTGTGAGTTCTGATGGACAGGCACTAATTCAGTCAGGTCCAATTGATTTCTTTTCGTTTGGCTGGAAACGGGAATAACAACTTTGTGGACTGCGAGAAGCAGTGTCTTGAAGGAGTCCCCTTGTAATCACACACACACACACACACACACACACACACACACATTCTAATGCAGTGGAATGGCTGTGGGAATGAATGAATTCATGTAACGTGATGTTCTTGCGTATTTGTCTCTTCTATCTGCCCGTCTACATCTAATGTCATAATGGGATGGGTGTGTTTCATCAGTCAACATTGTGTGGAGTCCCTATTTCCTATAGCGCACATTGCTAAAAGTATCTTCTCCCCACCACCCCACCTGCTTTCCCATCCACAAACATCAGGCCACCACTGAGCATCAGATGGTGACGACGATGTTGATGATGATGGTGATTAAAATTATCATCGTTCTTATCATTATCCTTCTTTTTCTTGTAATTATTATTATTATCAATTCTATCATCATCATTATTACACAAGAAAGTAGATGCATCGCACATAATTATCAACGTTTGAGACGAGTTTTCCATATCTGATACTGCTGTTAAGGTGAAATATTCTCAAGATTCCGTGCTTCAAGAAGTATCAAAAGCTGTTAATATTTGCTTTGACTATGTGAATTCTTTCGGAAAAGTGAAAATTCAAGTGCATGAAATTGGACTGGAATTTGCTTGGCTGAACCAAGGGAAGGGGTAGTCATACAATTGATCTCTGGGCTCTGCACCAGGCTAACTGTCTGCAGATGGCAAGAATGAATAGGACAAGGACAGTCTGATGTCAAACCTACAACCCTGTGGTCGCCACAGCCACACCAGTCCACTGAATCACTGTGGAGTGTCACCTGGCCTAAGGCGTGGGGATGGTTTACGTGCACTGATCTTCACTATAAGCCCACGGATCACGGGCGAGAAGAAAGCCATACAGCGATGGAGAAGAGGCGAAACGACAGGTGCTTGATGCACTGGGAGTTTCAGTTTCAATTTCTCAAGGAGGTGCCACTGCATTTGGACAAATCCATATACTCTACATCACAATTTTCTAGGTAGATGCCTGACCCAGTGCGTTTAGTCTGGACTTGAGTTCATGAATATATATTTGTTTACCTGTGGATTTCTGCTGCATTATTTTGCCAGATGACAACATTCTCGTTGCCATGGGTTCTTTTTCAGTGCGGCAAGTACGTGTTACACACGTGATCTCGGTTTATCGTCTCATCCGAATGACAAGACGCTCAGTCTGATTTTCCAGTCAAACTTGGGAGAAAGGGCAAGAGCGGGAATCGAAACCAGACTATCACAGACCCTCTGTACTGGAAGATGAGCGTCTTGACTATTCTGCTACCTTTCTCCTTCTTTCTGGGAGACTGGGAGTTGCATTCTCAGCTCAGCACGTAGGTGGCTCGGAAGTACGGTCGGTTGTTGCTGACCTCAGACAACAGCAACATTCGGCAGCACTCTGATTGACCATGCAGACCTCTTCAGGGAAAGCGCTGACTGCTCCGAATAGAGAGGGAGCCAGAAAGCGTGGTCTGAACACCAATTGTCTCCCCTTCACCTGATTGGGCAGCAAATCCAGCAGGCAATTCACTCAAGTGGTAAGAAAGAAAGAAGAAGGAGAACAACAATGCTGAAAGTAGCATGCACAATTGAACGTTGGCACATTGCTAGAATCTGATGACAGTGCACGACAACAGAGACGCACAGCTCTTGTTGCCAGAGAGCTGACCAGGCTAGGTATTGATACCACAGCCCTTAGTGAATTTGTTTTGCAGATCAAGACTCCCTTACAGAAAATGGAGCTGGTTACTTCCCTTTCCTGGTCTGGAAAACAGAGGGAGGAATTGCAGACTCTCATGTGTGGGCTTCATGATAAAGACCTCTATTGGGAGCAACTCCAAAGCCTCCTTGCCATACACTCTAACCGCCCATATCTCTATGATTGCCGCTACATGATGACCAGTCTGTCACGATCATCAGTGTCTTTGTGCCTACATTACAGAAGATTCCTGCTATAAAACAAGCTTTCTACACAGAGTTCAGAATCTCATAAAAAAAAACAAAAAACAGTGAAGTAGACATCCTTTTTATGGGCGACACGAATGCCAGGGTGGGCAGAGACATGGCCAAGAGGTTTGTGTCAGCATGGAGTGAGCGAAAGCAGCGAAAGCTGCTTCAAAAAAAAGAAAAAAAAAAGACATGGCGACACACACACTACAAACACTGGCACCTACTGGATTACAACCAGGTGCACAAAACGGTGCGTCAGATTTCCTACAAACACGTGTCATGCCATGTGTAGCCCACGTCAGATTTCCTACAAACACGTGTCATGCCATGTGTAGCCCACGTCAGATTTCCTACAAACACGTGTCATGCCATGTGTAGACCACGTCAGATTTCCTAAAAACACGTATCATGCCATGTGTAGACCACGTCAGATGTCCCACAAACACGTGTCATGCCAGGTGTAGACCACGTCAGATGTCCCACAAACACGTGTCATGCCAGGTGCAGACCACGTCAGATGTCCCACAAACACGTGTCATGCCAGGTGCAGATCACGTCAGATCTCCCACAAACACGTGTCATGCCAATTAAATCAATCACTCAAATCAAATCAAAAACACTTTATTAATCCACATGGTAATTAAGTTGTGCAATCACAGGTTCGTTGTAAACACTGGCATAAAATCATCATGCGCAACATAAGAAGAGATTAAAACTAGTCAAATAAGAATTCCGAAAAGCTGACGATAGACTAACCCCCCCTCCGCACACACACCACACACATACTCATGTTAAGACAATAGGGTACTGCACAATACTCTTTACAATTGAAAACATCCAACAAAAAGGGTATAGATTACAAAAAATGGCATGTGCATATGCACGCACACATGGACACACATCACACACACGCACACACACAAACACACACACACACACACACGCGCGCGCGCGCGCACACACACACACACACACACACACACACACACACACACACACACACACACACACACACACACACACACACACACACGTTAAGTCCATAAGGTGTTGTACAACAATACATTAATAAAAACATGAAGGGAATAAATCGTGTATATAAGTAAAATGCACACACACACACACACACACACAGACACACACACACACACACACCCACACACACACTCACTCCAGGAGACAACTGCCAAAGAAGCAAAATACACAACGAGGGAGAATAAAGACTGGTTCGATGAAAATGAAACTGTGATTCAGGACTTTCTCCAGAAGAAACCTCCTGCTAAGAAAGAAACTCCACAAAGCCAGATGATCAGACGGTCAAAGCCACCTACAGGAATGCATGCAGCGTTACACAAGCTGAGAGAACTGTAAAACAAGTGGTGGATAGCACAAGCAGAGAAAACACAGCTTTTTGCAGACACTGGTAACATCCGTGAATTCTGTCAGGCACTGCATACATTACTCGACCCAACCCTTCAAGTGCAGGCACCACAGACCAGTACTACTGGCCATCAATTTGCAGTGTACACCAAACGATGCCAAGTCCTTTCCCAGATAGAATTACTAGAAGGCAGAATGGGAGATGTCTGCGGGCCTCTCTGACGAGTACTGTAAGACCATCAAAATGGACGGTTATAACATCAACAGAGCCACCAAAAACTTCAATCAAGACCCTGAAAGTAGCCTCGAAGGCAATTCCACGTGGCGCTAAAAAGAACTACAGGCCATATGGGACAGAAGAGCTGCACGAGCTTGAAGATGAAGTGACAAGGACTAGAGAGAAAGTTGAAAACAACCCAACACAAGAAAACAACGTTACTCTCAAAGCTTGCATTGTCAAATACAGAAAGGCCTACATCCAAGCTACAAGAACAAGCTGGATGGAGAAAACAGAAAAGCAGAACCTTGACAGAGATGGCAACAAACTCTGGAAACTCACCAAAGCCATGAACAACGAAGAGACAAGGTCAGCGCCTGTCACGCTTCAAAAAGACCAGGAGATTGTGACAGGGAGAGAGGCAGCAAACTGCTTCATAGACAGCTATGAGCAGATCAGCAACATCACCGTGTCAAAGGACAGAAAACAACAAGTCCATGATGAAATGAAGAATCATCAGGATGACCAAGACCAACCCAATTATATTGACAGGTCTTTCAAACTGAAGAAGTTTGAAGAAGCCGCAAAGTATTTGCAGGACAAAGAATCTCCAGGTCCCGACAAAATCACCAACGAAATGCTAAAACACCTTGGCACCAAAGCAAAGACCAAACTCCTTGCTCTCTTAACAACAGTTGGAAGACGGGGCATGCTCCAATGAGCTGGAGAGAAGCTGACAGGGTGCCCATCCACAAGAAGGGCAAAGACAGACCCAGGGCTGATAGTTATCACCCCATCACCTCACCAGCTGCGTGGGCAAGCTCCTAGAGCATATGATCAACTCGCGCCTAGTTTGGCACCTGGAGAAGAATAATATCATCACTCCAGAGCAGGCAGGTTTCCGCCAACATCATTCCACTGAGAACCAAGTGACCTACATAGCCCAGAAGATTGAGGATGGCTTCCAGGACAAACAGCATACACTGACGGTGTGGATATACATGGGAAAGGCATACGACAACGTTTGAAAGGATGGCCTCCAGAGGAAGCTCCAGAAGAGTGGTGTGACTGGCTGTATGTACCAGTGGATCTTGCAGTACCTGAACAATAGGAAAGCCTGAGTCCATGTCAATGGAGCATACAGTCGGAAGAAGACACTGAGAGAAGGGGGTCCTCAAGGAGGTGTCCTCAGCCCTACACTATTCCTCGTCTTTATCAACGACATCGTCAAAGATGTGCCACGCAAAGTCCAGGGAGCCACCTATGCAGATGATCTTGTCCTATGGTGCTCGGAAAAGCATCTCACAACTGCCAACTACATACTACAGCAGGGGCTGAATGTTCTCGAAAGCTGGACAAAACAGTGGCTGGTGACAATTAATGCCCAAAACACCATTTACACTGTTTTCAGACTCTCACCCAAACAACAGAAGGCCAACCTGTGCATCAATGGACAAACTCTGCTTGCTGAGAACAACTCCACACACCTGGGAATCACTTTTGACAAATGCCTGACGTGGAAGAAGCAAGCAGAGAAAGCAGAATCAAGAGCAAAAGTATGACTCGCCCTCATGAAGAAGCTGGCAGGACCAACATGGGGCACAGACAACACGACCCTCAGGAGGCTGTACACTGGTAGAGTCAGGCCAGTGCTGGAGTATGGCATGACTGCATGGGGCGCTACAGCCAAGTCCAACTTTGAACGGATCAGAAAAGTTCAGAATCAAGCTATCCGTATCATCACAGGGGCTACGAGGTCTACGCTAATTCAGGAGCTTGAAACCATCACAGAGCTCCATCCCCTTGCGGACTGCAGAGACGCCAAACTCCTGACCCAGGTTGCCAAGTTCAAGAGGTTGCAAGGCCACCCCATAAAGGACAGACAGTCCTAGCCAACAAAAGGACGGCTGAAGAGAGGGAGCTTTGTACACCAGAGCTGGATCCTAGAACGGCAACATCAAGATATCCTTGACCATGCCCCCAAAGTGACACCCTGGTGTCTTGTCATCCCTGCCTGGAGCGAAGGAACCCCTCCCCTCATCCAGGGCAAGCATCCCTGGTGTTGGCCCCAAAGATTCCCAAAGTGGCCCTGAAAGAAAGTCCCTCACCTGTGAACACCTCCACACCCAGTTCCTCAAAGAGTTCTGGACTCATGTCTACACCGACGGCTCTGCGGCAGATGACATTCGGAATGGAGGGGCAGGAGTCCAGGAGGCAGAAAAGAAAAGATCTGCCTCGCTACTGGCCTGTAGTCCACCAATTACAGAGCCGAAGCAGAAGCCTTGAAAACAGCAGCAGCCCACATTGAGGTCAGCCCCTACGCTAGCCACAACGTTGTCTTCCTGGCCGACGCCCTGTCCATCTTGCAGGCCTTTTGGTCCAACAGAGATCCAGAACTCAACGATCTGTCCTCCTCTCTCGCCTCCCTCTGCATAAGTCACAGTCACCATGCAGCGGATTCCCTCCCACTGCAACGTGCTTGGCAACAAAACTGCTGACTCCCTGGCAAAGGAAGGCACTACGAAAGAGCAGACGGACAGGTCTGCCAGCAACTCTGAATCCAGGACCATCATTAAGGTCAAGCTGCAGAACAAGTGGAAGCAGCATCATCCACGCCACAACAGAACAGACCCATACTACCTGCTGACTCGTCGAGAGCAGGTAGCCATTTTCAGGCTCAAGACACCACCTATACACGATATTCCGTATCGGCGACACAGAACAGTGCCCCTGCAGAACAGGCAGCCAGACAACAGAACATCTGCTGCAGTCCTGTCTGCTCCACCAAGTGCTCCAAGAGAAAACATGGGCCAACCCAATCCCAGCGACCCAGAAGCTCTACGGAGGACTGGAGGACCTGCGACGTGCTGCCGCCTTCGTCGAGGAGACGGGGAAATCAGAAGCCAAATAACTTCTAGGTGTTCCTTTTTACGTCCAGAGTAGGAAAAGCTAAAGCAGCGTTCATCACCTTAACACATTCTGTACTGCCCAGTAACTTCCTTCATTATACTCTCTATTCTGTTTGTACTGGCCATTTGTTTATTATACAAGAAAAACTCTCTAGGAAAAAAAACCCACAAGAAACCCCCCCCCCCCCCCAAACCCACCCCCCCCCCCCCAAAAAAAAGAAAACCAACCCAAAAACGAATGCAATCACATACAGTCGTGAAATTTCGTGGTAATATAACGAATAGAATGGCCTAACATAGTGCAAAGTTTCAAAGTAGTAACTTGACTATTGACTGATTTATGATTTTTTTTTTAAAGCTGTGTTTTCCACAACTGACATAAAGGGAGTGATTTTTTCTCACATAACAGAAACTTTACAAATGTGGTCTTTTGTAACCATAGACACTTCCTAATTCTAGCAAGTGAATGGGCAAATGCGTATGCACAATGGATATCCACTATAGAATCAGTTTGCATTTGTCTTTGAGCCACAGTACTTGCCGAAGTTGATGGAGACGCCATCTTGTCAAGTGAGCGAGCAAGAAGGGTGACTGTATGCTCACATGTATTGTACTCAAACAGAGGCGTGCTGTGATGTTTAGTTTCTCACAAAACCGTTGACCTATGAATTACGAATTTTTAAACTTGCGGTACGCTATAGCGTACCATAGTAACGAAGTGTTGTGCGCATGAGGTACGCTATGGCGTACTTTAGTATAGAAAGAGTTAAGAATATCTGGTCCTCCAAAGAAATTAACCACAATAATAAAAATGCGCATCTTCAATTTCATTGTGAATTTCATCCTCCTCTTCAGATCGGATATTTGGAGAATAACAAAAAGATGTTACAGAAAACCCATACATTTACGAAGAGTTGTCTGAGGTGTATTTTCAAGATCAGCTGGCCAGACAAAATTAGAAACGAGAAAGTGTGGCAAAGAGGGGGACAGGAACCAGTGGATAAACATATCCTGAAGTGGGGATGGATTGGCCACACTTTGAGGAAATCGCCATCCAGTACTACACGCCAGGCCCTGTCCTGAAACCCATGGTAGAGAAGGAAGAGAGGACGGCCCAAGAACAGTTGGAGGCGGGACACTGAAGCAGAGCTATAGAGGCTGCGATCCAGCTATTCTTTTAACCAGGGAGAAAAGCTGCAGCCATGCCATGTGTACAATTTCCAAAACGTCTTGGAACCTGCACTGGCTCGCCACTAACGATATCATTCGGCAGTCAGATGTGCTACCTAGTCAGTTGAAACTCGCTTTGAATCTGTACTGAGGTACGGTTTGTACCTTCTTTTCTGGCGAAGGGAAGAAAACAACGGTATCTGCCAAGAGTGTCAACTTTTTTTCTTTCCACGTTATGTGCTTTGTAGCTCAGATCTGGAACCTTTTTTCTGCTAAAGCACTTAAGTATGTATTGCACAAATTAGAGAGTATCATGATCACCTGTCTGCTGATGATTTCTAAGCTAGTCATGTGGCACACGTGTTCGAAAGCAAACCTGTGTGAATCCACTAGATCCTCCTGGTTTGGTTTAGATTCTTTGTCAGTACTTCTCTAACAGACTGGATCTCTCAGGTATAACCCGCAGCAGCTGTGCTGATAATGTGGCTACCATGCTAAGAGGTTAAAGGAACTTATTTTCTGTACGAGCTTTTCATCCTTTTTTCTCTTCTGCAGCTTGAATCACATTTTCCAGCCTTCATATTCAAATATTGCAAGTTCTACTGATGCCCTACGTAAGTTTTTCTATATCTATTTTTCTTTCATGCTTCTCTGTTGAAAACAAAAATGCACTCTGGCTTGCAAAATGCATACTCCAATGTCTCGGAAGAATGCCTCAAAGTGTTGAACAACTTCATCATCAGTTTATGTTGCTGGTTTTTTGGTTGTTTTTTTTTGTTTTTTGTTTTGTTTTTTTTTTGTTTTGTTTTTTTGTTTTGTTTTTTTTTTGTTTTTTTTGTTTGTTTTTTGTTTTGTTATTATCACTCTCTGACATTGATTCCTTGAGGCTGCACTGTGCCAAGGCGGGAGATGATTTGGCTTTCCATAAATTTCCTGTATAGATAGTCTCCACGGCTGTTGCACGAGGTTGTGTCGTCTGGAGTTGAAGTGGTTTGCTACTGGATTGTTCTCTCTAAGCCTCTTTTCCAAAACAACGATTTTTCCGTGAAATGTACAATTTACCATGCATATAAACTATACGCAGAGCTTCGGGCTGCGCAGAAAATTCGGCACGCAGATCTGCTTGATCGCGTCATTTGCTGTTTCGACACGTTGCATGCACATATGCGTACCGAGTTTTACTCGAAACATAAACACCCCACCGAGTTTGACTCAAAACAAAGACTCCCCACCAACGGTCTAAGGGAAAAAGACTCAGAAAATCAACTCAGCAATCACCAATCTCTTTTGAACTGATTTAGTATCCGGTAGAATCCATAAACGTTGAAACAACGCACTCAACGCTGTTCATTTTGCTGCGAAGATTATGGCAAAGCAATGGGTGGCCGCACTGCTTGAAGAGGTGCTTCAAGAGAATGTTCCAAATGGTTCTGTTGACGAGCGAAGCGATCCAGAAAATAAAGATGAATACAGAGAAAATGAAGATGGTTTACGTTAAGACTTAGTCCCTACGGATGAAAGTGAAAATAACGAAGAAGGGACTGACTGTGTTGAATGTGACAACACGTGCTTCTCGCCATCTGTTGTTTGTTTTGTGTTTGTGTGTGAAGCTGGATTTAATATCGGTATTCAAGATCAACTCTTTGAATGTTTGGGATGAGTGTAACACTGAATTATTACATTACTATGTGATGTGTTGACACTTTCCCGTGCACGTTAATTCCTTATGTCGACAGCAGCTCCAAGAAGGCCAAACGGGGCACGTGAACCGCAGCGGCCCACTGTCTGACCCGTTCACCATTGACAATGAGAACAAACATGGCAGTAACCTGAGTGAGGTTTCTGAAATAAAAAATGTGTTCTAAATTCAAATTAAAAAATTCAAAAACACTTTATTAATCCACATGGAAATTAGTGTGTGCAATCGCAGGCTCGTTGTAGACGCCAACATAAAAATGAACATGTGTACCATACATTAAAACAAGTCAGATAAAAACTCCCAGTAGTTGACTAAAGCAACCCCACACCCCCCACACATGTGCACACATTAAGACAATAAAGTATTGCACAACAATGTATACCAATAGAAAATATCCAGCAAATAAAATAAAAATATTCAACTCTCACCCTCAACCCCCCCCACCCCACCCCCACCCCACCCCCCACCCACCCACCCACACACACACACACACACACATGAAAAGAAAAGGTAGTGTACAACAATTTAAAACAACAACAACAAATAGATCGTATATAAATGTAAAATGCACACACACACGCGCGCGCGCGCGCGCATGCATGCATGCATGAACGCTTGTGCGCCCACACCCTCTCACAACATATATCACGCCAATAAAATCAGTAAACTAACATTAAGACACATGAAATCCATTAAATCACAAGCACGTACACACAAAGTAACGCTTGCCTGTGCTCAGCCACACAGTCCCACACAAAATATCTGCGCCCATGCACTCGCCTACTGTAGAGTTCAGGTGGTGCTGGGAGGGGTAGTGGGGATGGGGGCGGGTTGTGTCACAGTCCAGTGAGTGAGTGTATTGCATGCTTTGATTGTTTGCGCGAATAGCTGAAGGAATGAAATGAGCTAACGTAACGATATGTTCTTGCGCGTGGAGCTATGAACCTCCCACTTTTGTCCGATCGTCGACTATTAATGTCATCATGTAGTGGGTGTGTTTCGTCTGTCAAAATTGTTATCAATGTGTCAGTCAGTTTTCTATTGTAGATGTCGCTATAGGTGTCTTGTCTTTTACCCACCACCCCACCGCTTTCCTAATGACTTTTTCCAACCTGTATCTGTCGTGTTTGGTCAAGTCCCCCCCCCCCCCGGGCCCCCAGCACACGGCGCCATACGTTATAAGTTAAAACGCTGCAGACAACAGATGTGTGAATTATTTCGAGCATTTGCTAACACACATTAAAAGACCTCATTTTCTAAGGCAGTACATGTGGCTATTGGTCTTTTTAATAAGTGCGGAGGAATTTTCATTCCAAGAAAGCTTATTGTCAATTATCACACCAAGATATTTGTACGAGTATATTTGTTCAACCGCTTCATTTTTAAGGGTAATCTTATTCAAACATGGTTTCTTTTTTCCTGAAGTCAATTACAAGTTCTTTACTTTTACCAACATTCAGTTCAAGGTAAATTTCATCACACCAGTTCACAAATCTGTCAATTTCTCTTCGGCAGCCAGCGTCATCGTCATCAGTAATCAGTCCCGTTAGTCCGGAGTCATCTGCAAACTTGACCAGTGGGCATGTGTTAGACACACTTCTGCACTCATCCGTATACAGTGTAAACAGAAATGGTGAGAGAACTGTGCCTTGTGGTGCCCCAGTGTTTGTAAAAGAAACAGTAGACATAAAATTATCTAATTTCACAAACTGGGGTCTGTTAGTAAGATAGTCTAAAACCCATGAAATAGTGGGAAAAGTGAGTCCCATGTGCACAAGCTTCTGTTGCTAAGATGTGAGGTTGAGTAGTGTTAAAATCACTGGAAAAATCAAAGAACATTAGGCGCACACAGGTATTTGATCTGTCAAGGTGTTCGTAGACATTGTTTAAGACAAAAAGTATCGCGTCATCCGTACTTCTGTTCCTTCTGTATGCAAATTGCAAGGGATATAAAAATGGTTTGACAGACTCCTGCAGATGGGCTAGTACAACTCTCTCAAACACTTTCATCACAGCAGATGGTAATGCTACTGGACGGAAATCATTCATACAGGAAATAATTATGTGTTTTCTTGGGTACAGGTATGATGCAGGAAGTTTTCCAGATGGAAGGCATTTTGCACTGACTAAGAGTTCTAATTGGAAATAAAGTTGCAGTTCTCATCTTTCCAATGTTTTCACTGTTTTTCCTCTGTGTTTTGTCAGTATTAAACAAACGAGTAAAAATGGTGGGTAGTGAGAGGGCTTCTTGCATGCTGATGCCGGCCGGGGTGACACAGATCGCCACATCTGGTTTTTATTGAGGGAAAAGAGGAGACAGAGGAAAGCATCGTCTACCCAGAACCCTCCTGCCCACGGATTTCCTTCCCCGTGGTGTGCCAGGCTGTGTCATCAACAATCAGCCTGCACAGCCACCAGAGGGCGTGTCGCCAAGGACCTTCTGAACGATCCTCGGAACCGAGAATCCTGCCATCATCATAGCATCACAGACAGCGTAGTGATCGTCATCTCATTTGTCCACTGTGCACAATTGTAGACGAGGGGTACTTATATGTTATGTTTAATCGTCTATAAATAAGTGACCTTTGGTACAATTCAGTACTCTAGGAATATTACTGTCAGTCGTCTTGTTTCACAATAGGTTTGCTGATAACGTTACGTCCAGAAGTCGAAAAGAAGTCAAAATTTACAATTTGATTGAACGAAGCCTTCAAAAATCGCTCAATAAGTTGTGCTGTTTTGTTTTGGTTTTACTGAATAAAGTATATATTGTAATCTTTTTTTTAAATGCTCTCTCTCTCTCTCTCTCTCTCTCAGGTTACATACAGGGGCCCAGATGTTACAACGAATACTTTCAAAGATGTACAACTATAACTCCACCACACGGTAAGGTGATTTTTTTAAGTCACAATGGAACTGTCACTGGCCCAGTACAGCAATTAAACTGGCCATTCATTTTCCGAGGTCCTTGTGGACAACATTCTGAGGATGGCAAACAAATAAACGCGCCATTTTTTTTGCCATACTGGTTTTGTTATCGCAAGGACTGTCATAAACAGCGGAACCTTGCGTCCCTGTCACTGTTGTACAAGGAGTCTGACCAGTGGTGTACACCAATCCAACTCGTATTCTCTTTCTGGCAGAACAAACCTCGAGCAATTGGTTCCAAGTGGAACTGTTCCAGGGCTGAATGGCCAGACCTGTATCAACACTTTCCCTGTGACAGACGTGCTCAGTGTGTGGAGGCTGAGGATGAAACTCGCTGCTCTTACTATTCGGCAGATTGCGGAATTGGCTATGTAACGATGTCCATATCTATATATCTATCTGTCTATCCATCTGTATGTATGTATGTATGTATGTATGTGCGCATACACACACACACACACAAATATATATATATATATATATATATATATATAGAGAGAGAGAGAGAGAGAGAGAGAGAGAGAGAGAGAGAGAGAGAGAGAGAGAGATTTGTGTTTGTGTGTGTGTGTGTGTGTGTGTGTCTGTGTCTTGAATTCTAAATGCTTAACCATATATCTATTTGATATCATTCTGAGATCAGAAAAAAATAGTAAAAAACAATTCATCTGTATGTGCTTGTTATTGGATTGGTTTTTACAGTAACCGAAAGAAAAAATCTTATTGTTATGTAGGTGAGGCATAACTGCTTTGAATGGCTTTTTGTGAAGAAATTTGGATATATTGGCCCGGAGCATTACAGAAAAGAACGTGTTTAGGTTTTATGTTTTGTTCAGAAATATTTCCAGCACATCTGGTTTTAAGTTACATTTTTTCCATGCCCCTGTTCAATGTATGACTGAACACTTTTGGTTTATAAAAGTGTGTATTGACTTCTTCACGGCACTTTTAAGAAACAGGAAAAATGTTAACACGGTGATCACAGTGATCATTACAATCTGCAGTTCTTTAGTTTGGTTTTCGCTTGTTGCAGATTGCAGCTGAGCAGGACTGCTTCACATACAGTGACTCTGCTGTGAATGAATTGGGAATAGATGGATCAAAGGAGCTGTGTGCGAGTAACGGCCGCTTGCTGGCCCAATTCAAGTCCACGCAGCAATGGAGCAGTGTCATTTCAACACTTGTAGACAGTGGTGCAAAACCCGTCGACACGTGGATTGACATTAACGCTCTTCAGCAAACTTTGAAGACCTCAGAGGATACTTACATGAAGAACATGTAAAGTGTGTGTGTGTGTGTGTGTGTGTGTGTGTGTGTGTGTGTGCGTGTGTGTGTGTGTGTGCGCGCGCGTGCACGCCAGTTGATAATGATAATAAGCAAGATAATGAAGATGGTGCCGATGATATGATTATGTAGACAATGCTGATACTGATGATGATGATGATGATGATATCAATGGAAATGATCATGGTAATGGTGATGATGATGAAGAGGAAGAGGAGAAGGAGGTGAAGGAGAAGAAATATCATGATTGCTTCCCTTGTTATTGGTTGTTTTCTTTGTTGTTTCTTCCTGTCTTCATCTGTGAAGGTATATCAACACCTGGCAGTGGGGGCGTGGCTCAATAGCCTTCAGCTTACATGCTTCGTTCATTCAACATTGCAACCGAGCAGTCATCAAAGTCCGTAGAAAGGAATCTCGAAGTGTAAACACGAGCCCGTGCACTGAAGATAAGGTCAGTGCAAACTGAACATGAAAAGGTGAATGTTGTCTGAATGAAATGCATGCTTATTCAAAACGCAAACAAACAAATTCACAAAGACACAGAAAATGAGAGATTGGGTTAGTCTGAATAAAAAAAACCGACTATGCCGACTGTAGGTGTAAGTAAAGCGAAACAATTGAAAATGTGTTGGTGCTGCTCCTGTTGGTCATTACCATTTATTGGTGAACTGATGCAAGGATACATCACTGCCATACAGGTTCAACTATCTGAAGTGAAACAAGAGAGGCAAGGCCTTCAAGACTCACTTGTGATACATTTAAAAAAAAAAATCTAATCATTAAAATGTGTATTTGTTATTATAAAGCTTCGGGTTAAAAAAAAAAAAAAAAAAGAAAAAAGAAAAAAAGAAGCCCTGACTGCAGATTCGAACCCCGCGTGTTTGGGTGAGAAGGAACTGTCTTACCCAATACATAGCGAAAGCCCTGTACACTGAGAGTAAAACACACAAGCTTTTTATGTATTGAGTATAATTTCAAAATGTAATGTTTAAGATGAGAAAGATCAGTTTAAAGCAAATTAACTCCCCTAGCATTAATTACAGAGTAATTTCCCTTTTTTTACTATCTGCAGCAAAGACATGCACCAGAAATATAGCTTCCATGCTTAGCAAAAGAAGTTCCTGTTTGAACAAAAAAAGATAAAAAATGACTGCTCTTATCGTTGTGTCAGAATATCAGATCAAAGTGCCAAGTTTAGAGAATAAAAAGCAAACAAACAAACAAACAAAACAACAACAGTAAATTCAGTTTTCATATAATTTGGCTTCTTTTTAGTTTTTTTGTGCCCATCCCAGAAGTGCAATATTGTTTTAAACACAATGACTGGAAAGAACTGAATTTGTCCTATTTTTATGCCAAATTTGGTGTCAACTGACAAAGTATTTGCAGAGAAAATGGCAATGTTAAAGTCTACCACGGACACACACACACACACACACACACACGGACAACTGAACACCGGTTGAAAACATAGACTCATTTTGTTTACACAAGTGTGTCAAAAAACAAAAAACAAAACAAGCCTGCAGATTGATTCAGTTTCAGTTTCTCAAGGAGGAGTCTCTGCATTCGGACAAATCCATATACACTACACCATATCTGCTAGGCAGATGCCTGACGCATTTAATCAGGCTTTGAGTGCAAGCATTATACGTATGTACCAGTCAGGGTATTGAACGACTAGATGCTCAATCCTATTTTCCAGTCAAACTTCGGGGAAAGGGCGAGAGTGGGATTCGAACCCAGACTCTCATGGACTCTGTGTTAGCAGATAAGCGTCTTAACCATTGTGCCACTTTCCTCGGAGACAATAAAAGACTTCCTGTCTCCTTGGGAGACCATGGAATTAATGATATTGAAATAAATAGGGGGCGAGGGTAGGGGGGAATACAGAGAGAAGCAAATGGGAAAGAGGAGAGACACTGACACTAACATGTTTAATTAATGTCATTTGCTTCACAGTTCTTGTGACACTCGATGATAGTGTTATTGTTTGCATAGCTCTTGTGTTCTGATTTGCACACCCAGATTAAACTACAGTTGCATCAGGCATACAACTGCCTCTCTCCCTCAGAGAGAATTCAAATGGCTCTCCATCACAGTCTATGAAGATTTTCCATTTTCCAATGTTCCCTGTACTTGATTCCCTCCACTGCTATGTTTTATCAAACTTATTGTCAGGTCTTGACGACCTGGAGTGGCAGGCAGTAAATAATAAAATTAAAGGCTGGCTCCCACCAACAATCACAACAACAAAATAAACACTTGTGACGAAGAACTTTCACCACATTTGCCAGCTACAGACACAAAATAACACAATATAACACTAAATAGCAATTTAACCTTTTATTTCCCTTAATACAACACGTGCACAGCCCACTTAATCACCCACTCAACACTCAGCCTTCTCGTTCGCTTCCGACGTAATGGTAACTTCAGCACACTCCACACTAAACCCACAATCTTTCCACGCAATCCTGCGAGCAACAATCTCAATGCCTGGTCGATAACCTCTCGACCACCACATACATAGGTCACCAATCAAAGAACATTCACAATCCAGCGTGCAAAGGTTATAGTACAACAAGAGCAAAAGACATTCTTAGGGTCTCTTATGATAGGTACGAATCACCACCTGGAGTTCCCGACAGCCTCAAGGCACGTTCAGGCCTAGTTATTTAACACAGTACTTACGAAGAACTCTCTGACGTCACGAACTCCTCACTGTGCACTACACCACACACGCTGGAATCTCACGTCTCTGTTATGACTTGACACACGCACTACACAAACGATGCCTCCACATCTTCAACAGCAACAAATCGACGCGTCGCGCTGACAGCCACCACCTTTTCCCTCCTCTCGTTGAAGAGCACGCTCGCGCTGGGACACTTCACCACGAGCGTTCCGGGCTCCTGCCTCGTCGACCTCAGGGTGAAGTCCGAAGTCCGCCTCCTCCAGTAACCGCAGCTCCCCCACACGTGGATAACCAACGTTCTGCTCTCTCTCTGTCCGAGAACCTTCACTCAGCTTCCCCTACCACACGTCGGACCACTCACACAGGGACAATGTACAGGGGTGGGATAGATCTAGATGGTAAAACAAAATATGATTAGTGCAGATCCAGCCAGAAGCAAAAGTTATGGGGCTATATACAGGAACGGAGATGCACAATGGGGATTTCACGTATCCAACGTCCTCCGACGCCAGCTGGCCATGCTTTCCCAGGACGACGAACACAAAATGGGAACTGGCTCACACCCCGTACTTCACAGTCACTGGTGACAAAGGAATAACACCGTTCTTCGCCGCACAGCAACGTTGTACTAGTAACGCACGATGTAGCTCACCCACAGCAATGCGTAGTACCCCATTCCCAAAACAAACAACACAATCCTTCGGCACACTTCTAAGAAGTGCTTCAGGCACAAGGAAAACAAGGAATAGTCCATCACCTCTGGACTGAAGTCCCTAGCGCACAGTCACATCCAAAACACATGGAGCAAAGTACGCCTGCCTTCTGCAGGGAGCACACACATAGGTATCTCTCCTAACTACCCCCACGTAGAACTCTCTGATTGGTTAAAATATACTACAGCTGATTGGTTAAAATACACTACAGATGATTGGTTGACCGTTCATCCACCTTACATTCTGATTGGTTAAAATACACTACAGCTGATTGGTTATATACAAGTCTATTTACATATCTAGACTCTTGCACTTGCTGCCTAACTTGGCAACAACCACACTACATTTGGCGCTTAGCGCTGTCTCAGTCCTGACATACCCCCCTCCTACGATATCAACACCTTCGCATCGTACCAGACGTACAGCAAGTAGACAGCGCTGTCACCACGTACTGATATAACTCACCCCCCTCCTACGGTACCAACCCTTCTACTGGTACCACAAAATGGACAGCTACAATCACAATAGTATCCATCCATCAGCACTCCTTTTGCAACAGCACAATCACAACCCATATCGGCTGAGATAGTCTGCTACTGCGTTCTGGCTTCCTGGGATCGCTTCAACCCTGAATTGAAAGGGTTGGAGCTGCAAGGCCCAGCGCATCACTCTCCCACTTGCCGACTTGACTCTCTCCAGGTGTTGGAGTGGTGAGTGGTCTGTCTGGACCACGAACTCTGTCCCATACAGGTAGCGGGCAAACTTGTTGACTCCCCATACCAGTGCCAAACACTCCTTTTCAATGATGGGGTAGTTCTTTTCGGCCAGGAGTAACTTCTTGCTTGCACACGCCACTGGATGCATCTCTCCGTCATGAACCTGCAGAAGGATGGCTCCTACACCAGTTTCCGACGCATCTGTCTGTAGGACAAATGGCTTGTTGGCCACTGGTAACCTACACACTGGCGCAGAGCATAACTTGTCCTTCAGCGCATCAAATGCTTCCTGGCATTTGTCCGTCCATCTCACCTTCCTGGGTTCTCCGCCCTTCATCAAGTTGGTGAGGGGCAAAGCTATGTCAGCGAATCTGGGAATGAACTTCCGGTAGTAGCCTACCAATCCCAAGAAGCTTCTGACCTCCTTCTTCGTCTCTGGTCGGGGCGCCTCCCTGATCTTCTGCATCTTTTCAAGCGTGGGTTGGATCTTGCCATCCCCAACGCGATGTCCCAGGTACTCCACCTCCTGGCATCCCAGCTCACACTTGGACGGTCTTGCCGAGACATGACATTCCCTCAGACGCAGAAACAATTTCCTCAACGTCTGAAGATGCTCCTCTTTGGTTTCTGTGGCAACCAACACATCATCAATGAAATTGTCGATGTCTGGCGTCTGGAGAGGAAGGATAAGCCTCCGCATCATGCGCGTGAAGACTGCTCCTGAGGTGCACAATCCAAACGGCATGACTCGCCATTGGTAGCACCCTTGATGTGTCACAAACGCCGTTTTGAGTCGATCCTCCTCCGCGACCAGGATCTGCCAATACCCTTTCGCCAGGTCGATCTTACTCAGTACCACCTTGTCTCTGAGTTTTGCAAACAGATAGTCGATGTCAGGAACGGGCTCTGTGTCAAACTCCACTACCTTATTGAGCTTCCAGTAGTCGACACAGAACCTGACCTTGCCATCCTTCTTTTTGACGAGCACAATGGGTGATGCATATGAAGAAGTCAATGGCTCAATCACCCCCAGTTTCAGCATCGCATCTATGTCCTTTTCCACCACCTCTCGTTGTGAGAACGGCACTGGGTAAGGCTTGCAACGCACTGGCACATCTGTCCGTAGATTGATGCTACACTCCTCCACAAGCACGCGAAGTTGTTCCGCAAACTCAGGATCCTCAGTCTTGATGACCACATCCTTGACACCCTCCGTTGTCTCCAGTGGAATAAGAGGTATGTCATCACTCCTCACCGAGCACTCCTCCCCTTCTGGGTCTGGTTCCAGTACAACTGCTTGCACGGCTGGTTCTTCTTGTCTGGATTCTTCATGTGGCACTGCTTCTTGAGCATATTAGCATGCCACACTGTCGTGCCTTGGGGCATTTGGATTTTGTAGTCCACCTCCCCTAGCCTCTCAATGACCCGGTATGGTCCTTGCCACGTCAGCTCAAGCTTGTTATGCTTGGTGGGGCGGAGCACATACACTCGGTCATCTGGGTCGAAAGTCCTCTGCCTGGCCTTGCAATCGAAGTACCGCTTGTTAGTTCCTGCAGCCTTCTTCACTGCTTGTCGTGCAATCTCACAGGTCTGTGCGATGCGATTCCTGAGGTCAACCACATACTCTGCTACAGTACAGTTTTCCTTCTCTTCTCCTGGCTCAGTCCATCCTTCTTTCAAAATGGATAGAGGTCCTTGCACCTGCCTGCCATAGAGCAACTCAAACAGGGCAAACCCCGTGCTCTCTTGCGGTGTCTCACGGTACGCAGAGAGCGCAGCTGGAATCCATCGGTCCCACTCAGTAGGCTTGTCCATGGCCAGCTTCCGGATCATTTTCTTGAGTGTTCCATTAAATCGTTCCACGACTCCATTGCACTGAGCATGGTAAGGTGTAGTAGTCTCTCCTTTGATCCCCAACAACCTATGGACTTCTCCCATCATGTTGCTGGTGAACTGGGTCCCCTTGTCTGTAAACACCATCTTAGGTACTCCGGTGCGACACCACAGTCCCCACAGCGCCTCCGCCACAGTCACAGTGTCTATGTTCTTGAGTGGCACTGCGTCAGGATACCTGGTGGTATGGTCAACCTGCACCAGCACGTATTTATTCCCACGTGACGATGCTGGGCGTATGGGTCCCACAATGTCCACTCCCACCTTGCCGAACGGGTTTTCAGGAATGGGCTTTCTCATCATGGGTACTGGTGGTATTCGCCCCTTATCCACAGTTTTTTGACACTGTGGACATGACCTAACGTATCTCGCTATGTCCCCACACATACCCGGCCAATAAAAGTCTCAGGCGACTCTCTGCTTCGTCCTCCTCACTCCCATGTGTCCTGCCATAGGCGCATCATGTCCCAACTGCATGATCTGTTGTCGTAAGTGCTTGGGTACCACAACTTGCATAGTCTCCTGGTGTTTCGAACGGTAGACTCTTTCCAACACTCATCTCATGCCAACTCGAAACGACGCATGACCATCCCCTACGCGAACTTCCACTTCCTGTTCCGCTGCTTTCCACACTGCATCAAGTGATGCGTCTTCTTGTTGGCTCTCCACCAATTGCTGCTGTGTCATTTCCTCAATGCCCAATCTGACCGGCAATGGTTTGGCTTCCCGTTGCTCAATTTTCGCCTGGGCACGGGTCTGCACAGCCATGACGTACTCTGGGTTCGCGTAGACGGGAACCTTGATAGGCTCATCGCCCCAATGTTTGGCAGCCCAGTTTCCCACAAGAACTGCAACTCCAGGGTCGCAGAAAACTAGCACGGCCATTCTACCCTTGATAAAAGGTGAGTCGAACTCTACCTCTGCAATCGGCACTTCATGCTTCGTTCCCTTTTCAGCTAAAGTCACCACATAGGTCTGGCCCGTGTATTGGTTGGGTGAAACCAAATCTCTGGCCACAACTGTGTGCGTAGCTCCTGTATCCCTGATAGCCTTCACAGCTGTGCCGTTGACGGTCACAGTACATCTTAGCGTGTAAGGCTTCTTTGCACACTGGATGCAGAGTACAGGTGGTCCTCTCAGACTGGATTCCTTGACCTCCGGTACAGTTGCTTTCACCCTTCTTCCTCCCCCCATTGTGTCTGTCCTCGTTCCCTTCTTGTCCCTCTCAGGACACACTCTTGCAATGTGTCCTTTCTTTCCACAGGTGTAGCACTCAAGGTCTCTTCCACTCCTGCCATATGATGTCTTTCGATCCTTCCCGTCGCTTTTCTTTTTCCCATCCTCACTACCTACTTCCTGTTCCGCAACAGTTACGGTAGTCTCCTTGGTCTTATCCATATCATTATCCTTCCCCTTCACTCCTGATCTCTCTTTCCTTTCGGCAAGAATCCCTTTGGTGGCGACCTTAGCATCCATGATGACCGTGGCTCTATTAGCCACTTCCGAGGCTGATCCGGGTTCTGTTTCGATAACCCGCTGGCAGACATCTCCTGGTAGTTGCTCATATATCCTCTCTTGCAGGAACAGATCCAAGACATCTGTAGCGTTATTTAGATCCTTGTTGACTGACGTACACCATTGATGGAAGCATGCCTTCAACCTCTCCAGCAGGTGATTAACACTTTCCTCGGCCCTAACCTTCATGTCCCTGAATTTCTTGCGGTACGAATGAGCGTCCAGCCTGAAATATTTGAGTAAGGTCTGTTTGACCTTCTCATAGATTGCCATCTCATCTGGCGTCATCTGCAGCACAGCCTCTCTAGCCTTCCCACGTAGAACGGCTACCAACCGACATGCCCACGCAGACTTCTCCCACTGGCATAGTGTAGCTACACTCAAAATGCCTAAGGTACTCATCCACGTCACAGTCATCAGTCAGCGGTGACATTGATACATCCTTCCTATCCCCTCTTTTATTCTTCCTATCTATGGCTTCCATCTCTGCCTGATGTTTGCCTCTTTTCAACACCAGCTTTTCCCTTTATCTGTCCTCCTGATTCCTCTGACGTTCTCTTTCAAGTTCTACTTTCTCCCTTTATAACGCCAACTTCTCATCTTTCCTCTCCCTTTCTAACTCCACCCTCTCCCTTTCTAACGCCAACTGCTCATCTTTCCTCTCCTGTTCTTTCCTTGCCTCCTCCTTTTCCCTTGCCACCCTATTCTTAGCTTCCCGTAAAGCCTGGAGCGCTATCTCCATCTCTGCTTTCTCTTTCACCTTCCTGAACTCTGCCTGTTCCATTTCTTCTTGCAGCACCTTTTTCCTGGCTTGGGACATCGTCTCAGAGCCTACTTCCATACTCCCGGACTCTATTGTGGGCTTTTGCTCTACACTCTTCTTCACCACATTTTGATCGTGTGACTCTACCATTTCTTCTGTGGTCGCTACTCGTTCTCGACCTGGCTGCTTCCTCAAACTCTCCTTCAACCACTGCTCTCGAGTCCTTTCCGTCATCAACCAACTACCCGCCTGACCCACCAGACCCTCTGGGTATGTATATAAAACAAAATAAATAAATAAATAATAGGCTAACTCACAACCAACCTCTGAAACAATCCACCCAGTACTTCAAGCTCTATTTATAGAAGTTACTACCCCTGGTGACCACAACCTAAAGCACAACGTCACTTTCAGTTCCCTTACCGAATTACGTAAATTCAGCTACACATCAATCTGCCCACAAATCAAATACCCCATTAATCAACTAACACCAGATTGATCAGAATCATTCGGTATGCTGCTGGCACTAATAGCCCATACAGTTAGCTAATAATACCACTATCATCATTCTCCTGTATCTCACCCAGCTTTATAACAATGACAAAATCGCCGAACACAATCTTTGTCCCGTAGCAACCATATAGATCTAACCAGAGTTAAACCGTTTTACTTCCCCTGTGAGGCTAGCCTATTAGATGTAACCGGTTTTGTTATACTCCACTGGTTGAAGCATCGACCTTTCTACTATTCACAGCGTTACCCTTATGTTAGCAGGTATAGATCAAACAACAAACAGTCAGTGCAAAAGATATTTTGGATTCATGCACACGTACCCTGCAGGGTTATTATCAACACTCAGGCCTATACACACGGGTGATCATCACTACATTCGCATTACACCGTCAAGTGCTATGACGCAAGCTGCAATGCTAATTCATCCCACAAAACGTTCACATCACACTTTCATGTGTAGGGTAGGTCTACCTGTATAGTCCACTTGAACTAGATCTAACCAAAAAAAAAAAAAATTTCACTTACACACGAAAATCACCAAAACCAATATACACAAATCTTTACATTTACAAATAATCTCACACCAGAATGTTCCGTGATTTTCTCACCAAGAACTAGTCACAAAAATTATTTTTTATCTGCAGCTTATATATAAAGAAAACATCACACAAGGCATCCCTTGCTCATCATTTTCACACTCATTCATTCGTGGGCGACACTACATACACTACAAATGCCACAACACACTCAAACCTAAGACTGTCTATGGGATGTAGGCTTTGGCCTACATTTCCAGTCTGCATGCCCCCACAACTCTGGGTACGACCCAACCAACCTCTTGCGGTTGTCCCTACTCCTAACACGAATTTTATTATTTACCCCTACCAGTTAGATCCCGGACAAGCCCCCATATGTCAGGTCTTGACGACCTGGAGTGGCAGGCAGTAAATAATAAAATTAAAGGCTGGCTCTCACCAACAATCACAACAACAAAATAAACACTTGTGACGAAGAACTTTCACCACATTTGCCAGCTACAGACACAAAATAACACAATATAACACTAAATAGCAATTTAACCTTTTATTTCCCTTAATACAACACGTGCACAGCCCACTTAATCACCCACTCAACACTCAGCCTTCTCGTACGCTTCCGACGTAATGGTAACTTCAGCACACTCCACACTAAACCCACAATCTTACCACGCAATCCTGCGAGCAACAATCTCAATGCCTGGTCGATAACCTCTCGACCACCACAAATCAAAGAACATTCACAATCCAGCGTGCAAAGGTTATAGTACAACAAGAGCAAAAGACATTCTTAGGGTCTCTTATGATAGGTACGAATCACCACCTGGAGTTCCCGACAACCTCAAGGCACGTTCAGGCCTGGTTGTTTAACATAGTACTTACGAAGAACTCTCTGACGTCACGAACTCCTCATTGTGCACTACACCACACACGCTGGAATCTCGCGTCTCTGTTATGACTTGACACACGCACTACACAAACGATGCCTCCACATCTTCACCAGCAACAAATCGACGCGTCGCGCTGATGGCCACCACCTTTTCCCTCCTCTCGTTGAAGAGCACGCTTGCGCTGGGACACTTCACCACGAGCGTTCCGGGCTCCTGCCTCGTCGACCTCAGGGTGAAGTCCGAAGTCCGCCTCCTCCGGTAACCGCAGCTCCCCCACACGTGGATAACCAACGTTCCGCTCTCTCTCTGTCCGAGAACCTTCATTCAGCTTCCCCTACCACACGTCGGACCACTCACACAGGGACAATGTACAGGGGTGGGATAGATCTAAACGGTAAAACAAAATATGATTAGGCAGATCCAGCCAGAAGCAAAAGTTATGGAGCTATATACAGGAACGGAGATGCACAATGGGGATTTCACGTATCCAACGTCCTCCGACGCCAGCTGGCCACACTTTCCCAGGACAACGAACACAAAATAGGAACTGGCTCACACCCCGTACTTCACAGTCACTGGTGACAAAGGAATAACACCGTTCTTCGCCGCACAGCAACGTTGTACTAGTAACGCACGATGTAGCTCACCCACAGCAATGCGTAGTACCCCATTCCCAAAACAAACAACACAATCCTTTGGCACACTTCTAAGAAGTGCTTCAGGCACAAGGAAAACAAGGAATAGTCCATCACCTCTGGACTGAAGTCCCTAGCGCACAGTACCGCCATGCACTAAGTCACATCCAAAACACATGGAGCAAAGTACGCCTGCCTTCCGCAGGGAGCACACACATAGGTATCTCTCCTAACTACCCCCACGTAGAACTCTCTGATTGGTTAAAATATACTACAGCTGATTGGTTAAAATACACTACAGATGATTGGTTGACCGTTCATCCACCTTACATTCTGATTGGTTAAAATACACTACAGCTGATTGGTTATATACAAGTCTATTTACATATCTAGACTCTTGCACTTGCTGCCTAACTTGGCAATAACCACACTACATTTGGCGCTTAACCTTGCGCTGTCTCAGTTCTGACACTTATATATATATATATATATATATATATATGTGTGTGTGTGTGTGTGTGTGTGTGTGTGTGTGTGTGTGTGTGTGTGTGTGTGTGTGTGTGTGTGTGTGTGTGTGTGTGTGTGTGTTGGAATATATTGTTGAAACGGCAGAAAATGTATGTTTGTGGATTTTGAAATGTCACAGCAAAATATCAATGCCTTCAGGGGTGGTCCCTGGCTGCCATTCAGTGCCTTACACCTTGACTCCATCCAGAGGGCCTATGGGCACTGTCTCCACCCACACAGGAATTCTCCTCCTACCCTGGACCCACACGAAATTACAGTGTGTGTGTGTGTGTGTGTGTGTGTGTATGTGTGTGGTTGACTACGTGATTGGACCGCCCTCCCCCCCCCCCCCCCCCCATCCCCCCCTCCCACCCTTTTTTTTTTTTTTTTTTTAACAAAAATAAAAGATTTTACTACTGCCCCATTTGATGCTTTATTATCTGTCATACACAGCGGGTTGATCTTGTCTCTGGCTACTGAATGTCACATATTGAACCATAAAAATCAGTATACGGCTGTCATACTGTGTCATAAAAAATGTGCCACATCAAATTTAACAGGTCAGAATGAAATAATACCAAAATGTGAACACGAAAAGGCTGTTTCTTTTCAAGACAATTGTCTAACGTAGAGCTTACAAGTAATGACGCAATCGATGCTGATGATAATGACGCCATAAATGATAAGCTCGCAAACATTCTGATTCAGACGGCAAAAGATACTCTTGGGACATATCAAATTCGTACTTCTCAAACAAAACGCAGAGACAGTCACAGCTGGTTTGATTCCACATGCAAACGAAGCCAATCAGATTATTTTAAAGCTAAACACAGAGTAAAAAAAAAAAAAAAAAAAAAGAGAGAGAGATTCTAGTGAAAATAGAGACAGGCTGGAAAGAGTCAGCAAAAGTTATAAGTCCATTTTAAAGAAAGCAGAAAAGTTGTAGATAAAAAAATAATTAAAAAAAAAAAAAAAAAAAAAAAAAAAAAGTGCAGAGAACTACGAAGTTTATGCAAAAGTAATTCAAGAGAATCTAGAATAGAATTAAAAAGAAACAGAAAACATCATGACCCATAGATTTAGAACACAAGTTTCACCATTTCAGAAACCTCAACGTTAATGATAATGAATATATTGACAATACAATGACATTGCATATTATCAATTTAGAGGATATTGGTGATATTTTGAATGCACGTATTACTGAAGATGAAATTACTTCAACCACCAAAGACTGAAGAAAGGCAAAAGTGCCGTTGAAAACATGATTTGTAACGAATATATCATTAACAGCTGACAGAAACATATTGTAAATTATTTAACAAGATACTGGACGAAGGTGTTGTACCAGAAAATGGGTATCCGGCTTGATAGTGCCATTGTATATAGGCAAAGGTGATACACTTAACTGTGATAATTATAGGGAAATAACTCTGCTCAGCTGTGTTGGAAAGCTTATTCACTACAGTGTTAAATGGCTTACTGATTATATCAATGTAAACAATATACTTTCAGGGGCCCCAGCAGGATTTAGAGGATTAAGTCCCATTATAAATTTGATCAAATGTTTGTTTTGAAATCACTAATTGATATTTTCTTCTTGAAAAAGAAGAAACTTTATTGTGCTTTTGTTGACTAAAAAAAAAAAAAAAAAAAAAAAAGAAAAAAAAAATGCCTTGGATTCAGTTTGGAGAAGTGGGTTATTGCAAAACCTTATCCATGAAGGCGTGAATGGTAAAATGATAATGGTGGTGGTGTGTCCATCGAGATCGATGATGACCATCGTTGTCATCCAACTGGGAGATGGGGGTAGGATGGTGGTGGGGTGGGTGGGAGGATGCTCATGAATCTATCTGTGAGTGCGCAGATGGCTGAATAGTCCAATCTGCGCACGAAATGTTCGCTGACAGTTGGGGCAGACAAAGACAGGCATATCATTGTCAGGGAGCTTGTTTGCCCGTGACTTTCTGGCCTGCCTCTTCTGAACAGCTGCAGCAGTCCTGTTGGCCTCGCACAACTTGGCGCCTTTGTGCACAGCAGCGCGCCATTTGTCACGGTCCACTGCAGATTCCTCCCAGGAGTCAGGGTTGATATCAAACGCTTTAAGAGAGACTTTCAGAGTATCTCTGAAGCGCTTCTTCTGACCTCCGTGTGATCTCTTCCCTTGTTGCAGCTCGCCATAGAAGAGTCTTTTGGGCAGCCGATGGTCTGGCATGCGCGCCACGTGTCCAGCCCAGCGAAGCTGGGACTGCATCAGGATGGTGAAGATGCTGGGAAGGGTGGCTTTTGCGAGCACCTCTGTGTCTGGGGTCCTGTCTTGCCACTTGATGTTCAGTAGCTTCCTGAGGCATGTTGTGTGGAAGTGGTTCAGCTTCTTGGCATGTCGTTGGTACACTGTCCAAGTTTCGCAGGCATACAGTAGTGTGGGGAGAACTACTGCTCTGTAGACCTTTAGCTTGGTCTCAAGACTAATGCCTCTTCTGTTCCAGACATTTGCACTCAGTCTGCCAAAAGTTGCGCTTGCTCTTGCAATCCTGACGTTCACTTCATCGTCGATGGTCACATTTCGTGACAGTGTGCTGCCAAGGTATGTGAACCGCTCCACCGCACTGAGTCTCTGACCGTTGACTGTGATGTTGGGCTCAACGTAGGGTTTCCCTGGGGCTGGCTGATGGAGAACTTCAGTTTTCCTCGTGCTGATGGTAAGGCCGAAGTTCCTGCTGGCAGTGGCAAACTTGTCGACGCTGAGTTGCATGTCAGCTTCAGATCCAGCGTTGAGGGCACAATCATCAGCAAACAAAAAGTCTCTGATGATGTCTGTCATGACCTTTGTTTTTGCTTGAAGCCTTCTGAGGTTAAACAACTTGCCATCTGTTCGGTACTTTACCTAAAGTAAAATGATAATATAATGAACATGTATGATAGAATTAAGTCATGTGTGTTTTTAGATGGTGAAAATCTGATTTCTTTAGCATTTATAAGTGTGTACGACAATGAGAAAATCTGTCGCCTTTGCTTTTTTTTTTTTCTCTGTCTCAATGAATTTGTGTTGTATTTGACTGAGCATGAGAGTTCCATCTGTTGATCTTTTATTGAATGTTAACATTTCAGACTTAGATAGTTACATGCGACTATTTGTACTCTTGTATGCAGATGACACAATTTTACTTTGAGAGATGAAAGAAGGATTATAACAGTCCCTCAGTGTTTTCACAAATATTGTTTAAACTGGAAATTAGTGGTTAATGTAAAGAAAACTAAAGTGATGATATTTAATTCTACGAACAAGCTAAAGCCTGTTTTAAAGTTTGGTGATACATGTTTGGGTGTTGTTGGTTCTTTTAAATATCTTGGTATCGAATTTAATAGAAACGGAACTTTTTACAAAGCTAAAAGAATGATTTATGAATAGGCTCAAAAGGCTATGTTTTCATTACTTCAGTCAGCCAGAAACCAAGATTTACCTTTGCATATCGTTCTGGACATGTACCAGTCCATGATTGTTCCTGTTTTGTTGTATGGTGCAGAAACATGGGGTTATGAAAATGTAGATATACTTGAAAAATTATGATTGAAATTTTTGAAATCCTTATTCAAACTGAACAGGAATACTATGACCCAAATTGTTTATGGAGAAACTGGTTTTTATCCAATCAGTGTGTTAGTGAAAATGAGATTAGTTCGATTTTGGACCAGCTTAGTGATATCAAACACAGAAGAATATTCTGGGAAATGTATTTGATATTACTTGATTTCTATCATAATGGTACTTATTTTTGACTCACTTGTGTGAGTCTATGTTTTAACCCAGTGTTCGGTTGTCTCTTTGTGTGTGTGTGTCTGTGTATGTGTGTGTCCGTGCTTAACTTTAACATTGACATTTTCTCTGCAACTACTTTGTCCGTTGACACCAAGTTTGGCATAAAATTAGGAAAAATTCAGTTCTTTCCAGTCATCTAGAGCAGTCATTATAATCATTTTTTGTTCAAACAGGAACTGCTTTTGCTAAGCATGGAAGTTTTATTTATTTTGCAAACGTTTTGGTGCAGATAGTAAAAAAGGAAAATTACTCTGTAATTAATGCCAGGGGAGTTAATTTGCTTTAAACTACGGTCACTCAACAATGGAAATAAAGATTAGGATAGCGTTCGCAAACATCAAGCAATGGCTAAGCTCAGCATCGATTTGGGAAGAGCAGAGAGATCAGTTTCCAAAAAGATCAAACTGTACCGATCCCTGGTGCTATCATACTGCTGTATGGATGCGAAAGTTGGACTTTAACAGCAGGAGATACTAGAAAAGTCCAGACGTTTGAGTCAAATTGACTTCAGACGATTGCTTCGGAATCTCATGGAAGGGAAGAAAGACATCAAATGACTTTGTTCAAAGTGACAATTAACCATGGCTAGCGGAGTCTGCTGGAACCACTCTTAGCGTGGTCAAAAGGAGGAAGCTGTCATGGTTCGGCATGTGGTCACGACCCACAATTCACTGACAAAAGACTGGTTCTACAGGGAACCGCTTAGATGGGTGGTAGGCGAAGAGGGGACGCAGCCAAATGCTGGATGGACAACATAAGGGAATGACCCCAATATGGATAGTGCTTACGCTTCTCATCTTAAACATTACATTTTGAAATTATACTCAATACATAAAAAGCTTGGATTTTTTTTAAAGTGTATCACAAGTGAGTCTTGAAGGCCTTGCCTCTCTTGTTCAAAATGTATGAGTTATAACAGACAAATTTTAATAGAAGCAGGGTATGACTGTGTTCAATTCTTCTTGGAGAGGGAATCTTTCTGCAAGAATGTCAACATTGCTTTGAGAGATAGTTTGCAAAATATATGGAATGTTTGTTTTATCGAAATTTCAAAATTGGATTTGGTAGAGAAAAATATAAAAGTCTAATGCCTGCTAATTACGTTATCAGCTTCTTCAGATTTCGAAGTAGTAATCATCAGCTAGAAATAGAAACACGGAGACACAAAGGTATATCATGAGAGTTACGGCTTTGTAAGGTTTGTAACATATGTTCCTAAAAAATATTTGTCTCCAAAATCGGTTTATAATTTTTGTAATATGCTCAAAGGAGGCACAAAAGTCATTTTAGCTGTAAGTAAGATGATTAGATTTGCAAATGTTGCCTAACTGCATTTTTGGAGTTAAAAGACATTCGTGTTTTCTGAACTTTTATGTCACATTGTTGTGCATTTGGAAATGTTTGTTCTCTGTGTGTGTGTGTGTGTGTGTGTGTGTGTGTGTGTGTGTGTGTGTGTGTGTGTGTGCTTAATGGCTTTATAAATCTTCTCTTTCCTTTCAGACACCCAAAGTGAAAACAGAAGCTGTGCTGTGCAGAGTGAAATCAAAAGCAGATGCTCAGCCCAGTAAACCAGTTCTGATTGAAACCAAACATGACCTCAGAGCTTTACCTGTGCCCCTCGTCAGATGTCTATCGGGGCACCTGATGCTCGTTGCACTGGCCTGTGACCGTGACAGTCTCTGCAAAGGGAAACTGGAGCGTAGACGTATGTCACGATCGGCAAAGTGTAAAGCTGCTCCGGCACAAGTCGCTCCTTACTTCAGGTGTGAGGCCACAGGTGAATACGTGCCGTACACTGTGGTGTGTGACTGGCGTCAGGACTGCAGAGATAACAGTGATGAATCGTTCTGTCAGTTCCCGCCTTGTGCAAAGAACACCTTTACATGTGGCCGGGGACAGGTACACTCTCTTTGTCTGAATCATTCTTTTCCCCCATAAAGCGTGCATGTGTGTGCGTGTGTGTGTGTGTGTCCGTGTGTGTGTGTTCTGGGGGGGGGGGGGGCAAGACAGACAGACACAGATACAGACAGAGTGAAAACAGACAGACAAATAGACAGACAGACACAGATACAGATAGAGAGAGTGAAAGAAGAGACAGAAAGAGAGATAGACACAGAGATACAGAGACACAGAGTGACAACCAGACGGCCAGACAGAGATATAGAGAGTGCTCATATTTTTTTATGAACTGAGCAACCTTCCTTGTCCTTTTTTCATTGTTGTCCGTCATTTCTCTTTCAGTGCATCAGTGTCACACATGTGTGTGATAATTACGTCGACTGCAGGACAGCACGTGATGAACAATACTGTGATTCTTTCAAGTCAGTCAAGACGGTTTTCAGTGTCACAAATCCACCAGCGCTCGTCAACTTTGATAGACCTGGAAGTTTCTCTTTAATCCCTCTTCCTGGAAAGACGACTCTATGCCCATACACTCACTTCCATTGCCCTGGAAATGGTTATTGTCTACCTGTCTACACCAGGTGTAATGGAATGTTTGACTGTCCGGGACATGAGGATGAAACTGGGTGTGCCAAATTCACATGTTTCGGGTTGTACCGATGTCGTGGGAAGGACCGTGAAATATGTCTACACGTTGACCACCTCTGTGACGGTTGGCCTCAGTGTCCACAGCAGGACGATGAACTGATGTGTGGAACTGACTCTTGTCCTGATCGCTGTGTTTGTTATGGACTGTCGTTTACTGACCGTCTGGTCTTTCAGCCTGACACGTTCCCCAAGTTACGTTATCTGGAAGGCAGGGGCAGTGGTCTTACCTTGGATGTCCTCACAAATCATATCATGCTGATCTATCTTGGTGCTGGAGCATGTGGCTGGAGAAATTTCAGTGACGTACTTCTGCCTAACCTTCATGTGTTAGACATCAGTGATAATGTTATGCAATGCATTGACTTTAATCACTTTTCACAAATGGGCGAACTTAAAGAACTGGACATCTCTGGTAATCCTTTGATCAATGGAATTTGTAGTTATGAAATACGTCACATATTGAAATCCCTGCTATTGCTCAATCTTTCGCGTGTTTCATATAACTTTTCTCACTTGAGCGCTTTCTCTGACTTCATGCCCCAGATGGAAACTATAGACTTTTCCCATAGCAGATTGCTGAACTCTCTTGAAGGAGCGGGATTGTTTAGGAACCTGAAAAGTTTGGATTTGCAAGGTTGTCATATAACTGATTTCAGCCCAGACTTTCTAAAAGAAATGGATAATTTACAAGAGTTGTTTGCTGAAAACTTCAAGCTTTGTTGTCCTGCTCTGCTTCCAGACAATTTTGTGGGGACATGCCATGTGCCAGAAGATGAAATCTCCTCTTGTGATAATCTGCTGAAATATGGCTCTTACCGAGCTGTAATTGTCATCTTTATCATGACTGCTCTGTTGGGGAACATCTGCAGCATTGTGTACCGTATCTGGTCCTTCTCCTCAAAAAGTAAAGTTGGTTATGCAGTGTTTGTTATTCATCTGTCTGTGTCTGACTTTTTCATGGGAGTTTACCTGTTGATCATTGCAGTGGCTGACCGTCTGTATGCTGGCACCTACCTGTGGAATGAATCTCACTGGAAGGGAAGCAGTGTATGTGCGATTTCTGGATTTATTTCCCTTTTGTCTTGTGAAGTATCATCGCTTCTTGTTTGCCTCATCACTCTAGATCGTTTTCTGGTCATGCGATTTCCTTTCAGCCGTCTTCGTTTTGGACCAACATCAGCTCACGTGGCCTGCACTGTCAGCTGGGGACTAGGGGTGATCCTGGCCTCAATCCCTTTACTCCCTGTGACGTCCCACTGGGAGTTTTACAGCCAGACAGGCATCTGCATTCCTCTGCCTGTCACTAGATCTGACTTTCCCGGTCGCCATTATTCTTTTTGCATAATGGTTATATCTAACATGGTCATATTCATGTGTATAGCTACAGGCCAGGCTCTCATCTACTGGTCAGTCAGAGCCAATACAATGTCAGGTCATGGATCAAATAGCAAGGAAAACGTAGTTATCAAAGACAAAACCAGATCTAAGGAGGCCACCATCGCTCGTCGACTCCTGGTCATTGCCATGTCAGACTTTCTGTGCTGGTTCCCCATTGGTGTCTGTGGACTCCTGGCAAAGCTGGATGTACCTGTTCCAGGAGAGATCAACACAGCAATGGCTGTCTTTGTGCTGCCTTGTAACTCAGCTTTAAACCCTTTCCTGTATACATACACTATTGTGCAAGAGAAACGTAGAAAAGAGAAAGAAATCAAACTACAAAAATTTATTGCTGCACAAGTCAAATTAGAAATGTCTGGTTTCAATCGCCAGTACTGACAGTAACCCGTCAAAACTATCCTGACCAATTTTCCATTTTGTTCAATTTTCATGTGTCAAAAGTATCCGACCTAATTTCCATTTCGTTCAATTTTCATGCATGTAATTCATAATGGTCTATCTCTTTGTGGTCCAGCTACAGATCTGCCATCTTAGCCTTCACATCCAACAGCCCCAGTTCACCATTCCAGTATCCAGAATCTGTAGCTGAAGGGCTATTTACTTCTGGAGTCTGTCTGGGGCGATCTGGGGCCATTGGTCTTGAACCTGAATAGCGTGGTTGTCTTAACAATGATGGAGCTATACGAGGGCGGTCACCTTTCAACACTGTTGAACCAGTTGCTGGGTCATAAAACTTGGCCTCTTCAACATCGACCAACGGCTGACTGGGTGAACCATGTTTGTATGGCTGAGTCATGAATTAATTAGTGAGACTTGTGTGTCTTTGTGTTAAAGTGTGTGTGTCTGTGTGTGGTGTGGTGTGGTGTGTGTGTGATCGTTCTTTAGTTTATCGTCTGTTCACTATCAGAGATATTAGACAAGTTTAAAATAATAAATAAAAAAAGAGGTGGGGTGTGGGGGTTAGGGGGGCAGGGAAGAGGAAACAGAAGAGGCAGAAACTAGAAAACTACAACAAAAAAATGTACAACAAACATGCAGCTACATTTAACAATAACAATTCAATAATAATAAGATCAGAAACCATTAACAGAATTCTGAAGTACATTAACTTACTCCATGCCAAGAGTTTTTTGCCCTTGCCAATCCCTGAAAACCCAGGGTTTGTATAGGATGGGGAAAAAAAATTGTAAAAAAAAACAAATAAACACCCAGACAATTGATATTTAGTATATGTATGCAAGAATTGTGTTCCATATGTGTGCAAAAAATCAAAGTATTTACTCACCATCTTGATGTTGATCGCGGTATCCATATTTTGTGTATTTTTTAGCATTTTGCAACCCATCAGAAAGGTACACCACATGTTCCACATCACATTCTAACACTATTTGAGGAACTGAAGACCTAGTGCATGCAATGAAGTATGAACAGGTGCAAGAGGGAAAAAGGAAAAATTGCCAGTCCAATGACTGGTGAAAACACTTGCAAAATCGTCCGTCTCCTCAGTGGTTTCATCGTCTGTGTCTGTCTCATCTGCTGGCACATGTTCCTCTTTTCCTCTCCATTGTAAACACTCTCTTCAGTGGCCGAATCTATTTCTAGTTCATCGGGATCTGGTTCAAATTCACTTCCGAAGAATCAACATTATCTCCTTCGACATCAAGCCTTCAGTTTGGATCATTTCCAAAGCATCTTCGACGCTGAGTAACACTTCACCTCTCCGAGGTGAACAAGTGTCGAACACTTCGCCGTGACGCCTTCTTGTCAAACAACTTACAAAGCTGACAGGGGCACGCTTTGTTATCAACTGCGGTTGAGCTTATCGCGACACACACGCAGTTTCAGTTTCAGTTTCACTTTCTCAAGGAGGTGTCACTGCGTTCGGACAAATCCATACACGCTACACCACATCTTTTGAGCAGATGCCTGACCAGCAGCATAACCCAACGCGCTTAGTCAGGCCTTGAGTGCATGCTTACATATTTGTGTACCTATGAAAGTGGATTTTATTTTACGTAATTTCGCCAGAGGACAACACTCTCGTTGCCATGGGTTTCTTTTTCAGTGCGCCAAGTGCGTGCTGCACACGGGACCACGGTTTTTCGTCTCATCCGAAAGACTAGACGCTCAGTTGATTTTCCATCAAACTTAGGAGAAAGGGCGAGAGCGGGGATTCGAACCCACACCCTTCACGGACGCAGCGTGTGTGAATGAAAAGCTGACCAGAGGTGACGTAAGAGATCACATCTGTTTTGATTTTCGCATCCGACGCGTCACTCCGACACAGCACGACTTTTTAAAATCCAAGTCCGCATATGCGGACATTGCATCCAACGCTTTCCTCCGACGATGTCCGCATAATGCGGACAATGATAGCGAGTGAGTTAAAGGAATGTTGAGATAGGGCTATGAATTAATGCCTGTGAAAGTTCGACCATAAGAACCTCGTCATTCCAGTAATCATCTGCAGATTAATTATTCTCTTTGAAATACCTTGCAAGACGGTACGTAACTTCGCTGACAGTGAAACAAACAATGATGCAAGCTGAACTGCTTACCACAGATGCATGTAACCATTTTTACTATACATTGTCTTCAGTGCATCAAGTTTTATACGGAATAAAGTTGATGTTATTAATCTTGTATAGCAAGCTGATGGATTCGTATCTTTTCTTTAATACTGTTTCTCGGGGAATAATGTTTCTTTATGTTTAAAAAACTTTCCTTCCATCAGTTATGAAATCGACCCCATGCTGATTTTCCTAACAAAGTGTATGCCTCTTTTATTGAAAGACGGACATGTATTTTTGTCGATTTTTTCCGAACCTTGTGCTACTCTTTTAGCTGCTTTATCAGCAGCTTCATTGCTATGAATGCCCACATGAGAAGGCACCAACAAAAACTCTCCTCAGTCCCTTTAATCCTTAAACACTGTACCAAATGATTTGCCTCAAGGTCTGTTTCAAGGCTAAATAATTCTAGAGCATAAAGTACTGATTTGGAATCAACAAAGAGTGTTATTTTCGAGAAAACTATTTGATGGCTTACTAAGTAGTTCAGAGCTTGTATAATAGCAATTAGCTCAGCTGTGAATATGGAAAAGATGTTTTCCAATAAAGTAAGATTTTTCAACTTTAAAGGCAGGAATACAGAAAGCCGCACCAGCATTTTTGTCATCAAGAACAGATCCATCTGTAAATATATGGAGATGATTTTTCTGCAACATGAATTCTGGCTGTACTTGTCGTGATATTGATGTTTTCTTCCTTTTTTGGTTCAGAATAACTGATATCAAAATCTGCTTTCAACATTTCCCGAAAAGGAACAGGAGAATGATGTGGTTTTGCAGCTAATTCTTTCATTTTAACATCAGATTCTTTTAACAAATTTGAAACGTAAGTTGCAACTGTTTCTTGTAATGAAATGGTTTTAGCTCTTTTAGGAAAATCAATGTCAGATCTTACTGTCAGTTAATCAGCAATGAATTTTGTTGTTATTGAAGTGTATCTTACAGCGAATTTGCTGTTGCTAACTCACGATGTTCATTTAAGGGAAGAATTCCGGCTGTTTTGTATGTTTCCTGGTTGGATGCATGAGTAGGCACTCTGAGGGCAATTTTGTTAGCCTTACAGTCTACACTTTGAATCTTTTGTAATAGATATTTTGGTGCACTGAAAAATATTTCTTGTGCATAGGTTATCTTAGATCTTACAAGGGCCATGGCAAGATGAATCAGTGTTTTTGTATCTATTCCCCAGGGCAAGTGGCTTATAATTTTCATAAAATTGATCTTTTCCTTGCCTTTGTTAAGATGAAATCAAAGTGAATGCTCCATGTCAGCTTTGAAGTAAGATAAACACCAAAAAACTTCACCACCTGTTTATAATCAATGACGTCACTAAGTAATTTAAAAATTGGTATGCTAGATGGGTTACCACCTGAATTAAACAACATCATACATGTTGTTTTTTTTCAGTCTGACGCCGTCTGAAACAGACAAAAACACAGGAAAAATATAGATTTTACTTTCTTTATGTTAATCCCTATGTCACAAGAATGTGTGATAATTTCACATATCAAATGATAAAAACAAAGGTTGCTGTTTGATTTACCCTTAATAGATTTATCTCTTCAAGTATTGTCTCTGTTTTGCCCCTCTCTTCAAGTATTGTCTCTGTTTTGCCCCTCCCCCCAGTTTGCATGTGTGCCCATGGTCAAAATGCAATACCTTTTACTTTGACTTTCATCTGTTTCTGCTCAAATTTTCTTAAGCGTGTTATTCTACATCTGGTTGTTTAGCAGTTACCTGTATATTTACATCTACAACCATTTAGGCAGAGCATTACACCGACTTGGACAAACTGAGCATTTTGTCATGTTGCGTAATTTTTGATGAAACTCACAAAAGCCATGATTTTTTTCTCCGAAACGATTAACATTTTTATAGTTTTATACGAATAAAAGTTGTTCATAAGTCCCTTGCGCTTCGCTTTGCTTCTAAATATGTATTCCTATATCTTACTAGGTAGCCTTTACAAAAGACGAAGTGCCGCATTTTATGTGAATTTTGTCACAAAATCCTCAAAACGGCACTTCATTTCATGAACGAAATAATATTTTGATGTTTAAGAACGAAATTTGTTTTGCGTGCTATTCTACAACTTCTTGTTTAGTAGTACTTTTTTTCTTTGCAACCATTTAGGCAGAGCAGAACACAAACTGAGAATTTTGTCGTGTTGCGTAATCTTTGATGACACTCACAAAAGTGATTACTTTTCGAAACCGATCAGCATTTTGATAGTGTTATGATAATAAAAGTTGTTCACAAGTCCCATGCGCTTCGTTTTGCTTCATAAAGTGTCTTCCTATATCTAACGGTTTAGCTTTGACAAAAGACGACATGCCGAATTTTGTGTGAATATGTCATGAAATCCTCAAAACGCCTCGACGTTTCACGAACAAATAATAATTTGATATACTTATAAGAACAAAAGTTGTTTAGCATGCTATTATACATCTTTTTTGTTCAATAACGTTTTTCCTATCTTCACTGGTTTAGGCTCTGGGAGAACAGAGCTTGATCACGGTGCACGTTCTCGACGCGGTAGGGTGGGGTTAAAAATCACGTGTTAACAGGCAGAAAGCTGCCACGTTCACAACATTATCATGATTTTCTGACATCTAGGGACATAGAAGATTCCAAAAATATATGATAACACTTGCCACTGTGAGTGGTACCGATTAACCTGCTGGCTGATGGACTAATAGGAGAATTAAATCACAATCCGTTTTGCGAAATGGGATCACTGTATAAAGCACTATTTTCTTCTCTGTCTCTATTTGATTTACACGCAGGTGATAAGCCTTCGTATTTGCTATTTTTCGCAAACATTTCAACAAAGATTTCTGCCTTTTCCTGGTCATTTGATATTGGGCAACTTGGTAACTTTATTTCATTTTTGATTTCTTTCATTTTTGTCCAGACTTTATTAAAGTCTTTATGATCTGAAATTTCTTGTGAACAAAATGATGACCAATGATCTTTTTTAACTTGGGCTACTGTCATATTACTCTGAGTATTTGCTTTCTTCATTTCTTTGTGGTTTTTGGGCTCACTGTCTGCGAGGTAGTTCTTAAATGTTTCTTTCTTGTAATTAGCTGCCTTTTCACATGCATCATTCCACCAGTCATTGCCTGAACGGTCAACTGACTTCACAGCCTTTACTTTTGGGATCAACATATCTGCTGCTGATAACACAGCTTCTGTAAAATTTGAGTACATTACATCTACACGCTCATTCTCAAGTTGTTGTTTTTCAAAATCGTGAGAGGTAAGAATGTTTTGAAATAAATCCCAGTTTGCAATTTTATATTTATATTTTGGAATTATGTCGACGTTATCAGGCTGTTTATCATCATCAGCTATTGTAATGATGATAGGCACATGGTCGCTTCTCTGTGTGTGGTTCGTCCTCTATTAGTCCCCACCGGCACCCAGCTCTCACTTATGGGTCCTAGAAGCTGCTAGCATGCGGCAGCGCCCAACCCCCGGGCAACGGCTTTGACAGGCTGGCTAAACTAGGTGAGGGTAGCCGACGGGTCTCAAACCCTCGGTGAGTTAGGGCTTGTCTATCCAAGCATGTTAAGACTGGATCCCGCGGACTCTGCGGAAGAAACCTTCATGGTTCAGCAGAGAGGAAGGCAGTTGCAGCAGAGCACTGTGGAGTGCTGAGGGCAGGATGAGGCACATAGGACATCCTGGTCATCCACTGCATCCGCTTCCATCTCCAGTCGTCTTGACCTGGTCTTGCAACTGGATACAGACGGTCTCGGACAAGAGAGTGAGGTCGCCAGTGCGCAACTCCTCCTCACTATAAACAAAGTCATCGTGCAAGTCATCAGTCATTGTTCATCCCATATTATCATTTTCCCCACACCCTGTGGCGATAAGCGAGCGACGAAGCGACAGGTGTGGGTACACTGGCAGTCGTAGCCGCGGACCTGCACACAGGCGGTTCAGGCCATAGGGTCGTTTTTCACTAACTGGGCTGTGGAGATTGGCAGCCCCCTGAGCGACTGAGCAGCCCTCTTCAGGACAGCACTGCTCACCTCCATGGCATGAGGAAGGGGCTAGAAAAGTTGCCCTAAACATTGCCTGCTCCACACCACCCTAGTCAGCATACCGTGGCTGACGGGGACCCTACTCAACGGTTGACAAACATGGAACGTGTGTACGCTTCTGGACAGAGGCGACTCAGACAGACCACAGAGACGCACAGCACTCATTGCAAGTGAACTAGCCAGGTACAACATCGACATCACTGCCTTAAGTGAGACCAGACTGGCAGAAGAAGGTGAACTCTGTGAGCGAGGCGCAGGCTACACCTTCTTTTGGAGTGGTTGTGGACCTGAGGAGAGACGTGAGGTTGGAGTTGACTTTGCAGTGAAGACAACCCTCGTTGGCAAGCTGGCTGTCCCCCTGAAAGGAGTGAACGATTGCCTGATGACGATGAAACTCTCCTTATGCAACGGGAAGAAGTTTACCACCATTGTCAGTGCCTACGCGCCCACCATGACCAACCCAGATGAGGTCAAGGACAAGTTCTACGAGCACCTGAACGCTGTCATCACCACTGTTCCCAACGCAGACAAGCTCATCATTCTTGGTGACTTTAACGCGAGAGTTGGCTGTGACAGCACCTCCTGGGAAGGCGTGATTGGGAAGCATGGGGTTGGTAACTGTAACAGCAACGGTCAGCTACTTCTCCAGACATGTGCCGAGCACGACCTTCTTATCACAAACACCGTCTTCTGCCTCCCTACCCGTAACAGGACGCCATGGATGCATCCTCGCTCTGGGCATTGGCATCTCATCGACTTTGTCATCGTCAGGAAGAGGGACAGGCAGGACGTACGAGTCACGAGGGCCATGTGCGGCGCCGAGTGCTGGACAGACCACCGCCTTATCGTCTCCAAACTCAACCTCTGCATCCAGCCCAAGAGACGGCCTCAGGGCATGAAAGCACCCAAACGCTTGAATGTCAACAAGCTGGATCTAGGCAACATCAAGCAGAGCTTTGCTGACACCCTAGAGGAACGCCTTGAGTCCACCGTGCTGGACAACCAGAATGTGGAAGCAGCATGGGGCGCACTGCATGAGACAGTGTACAACACTGCCATGGAGTGCCTGGGGCCTTCTGCCAGGATGCACAAAGACTGGTTTGATGAGAACTGCACTGAGATCAAGCAGCTGCTGGAAGACAAACGCCAAGCCTACAGAGCCCACATTGAAGATCCCAAGTCACAGTCAAAAAAAGACATACTAAAGAGCACACACAGCACCATCCAGCTGAAGCTGCGGCAGAATCAGGATTCCTGGTTGATCAACAAAGCTGATGAGATCCAGGGCTTTACAGACAGGAACGACATGAAGAACTTCTATAACGGCCTGAAAGAAGTCTATGGTCCCACCACCTCTAGATCTGCTCCACTCCTCAGTGCTGATGGTTCTGCCCTAATCACTGACAAGGACGGGATCCTTGAGAGATGGGCTGAACACTTTGACAGCGTGCTGAACCGCCCTTCCACCATCAATGATGAAGCCATCGACCAACTCCCCCAGGTGCCAGTCAGTGAGTTGTTGGATGCCATTCCAACTTTGGAGGAGACCCAGAAAGCTATCCGTCTGCTATCCAATGGCAAAGCCCCTGGCTCAGACTCCATTCCAGCTGAGGTCTACAAAGAAGGTGGTACGGCGCTGACTGAGAAGCTTCATCAGCTGTTCCAGCTCATCTGGCAGCATCAGGCAGTTCCACAGGACTTCAAAGACGCTTCCATCATACGGCTGTACAAGCGCAAAGGAAATCGTGGAATATCCCTGCTGTCCGTCGCAGGCAAGACTCTGGCCAGAGTGCTACTCAACCGTCTCATAGCACACCTTGAGCAAGGTCTCCTACCAGAGAGCCAGTGTGGCTTCCGGAAAGAACGCGGGGACTATCAACATGGTGTTTGCTGCCAGGCAGCTCCAGGAGAAGTGTCAGGAACAGAACGCCGACCTTTACTCAACCTATGTTGATCTGACCAATCTGAGATGGTCTTTGGAGAATCATGGCTAAGTATGGATGTCCCAGAAAGTACATCACCATCATACGGCAACTACACGATGGGATGCTGGCCCGAGTCCAAGACAACGGAGAGACTTCAGAACCATTCCCTGTCTCCAACGGAGTCAAGCAAGGGTGTGTTCTTGCCGCCACCCTGTTCAGTCTCATGTTTTCAGCCATGCTGACAGATGCCTTCAAAGACGCTGACGTAGGCATTGATATCAGATACCACACATATGGCTCACTCTTCAACCTCAGGAGGTTTCAAGCAAAAACCAAGGTGAGGACAGACACCCTGAACGACTTCCTGTTTGCTGATGACTGCGCTCTCAACGCTGCCTCCGAAGCTGACATGCAACACAGCGTCGACAAGTTCTCTGCTGCTGTGACAACTTTGGCCTCGCAATCAGCACAAAGAAGACTGAGGTGAGGCATCAGCCAGCTCCAGGAAAGCCTTACGTTGAACCAACCATCTTCATCAACGGGCAACGACTGAACACGGTGGACAAGTTCACATACCTGGGCAGACCCCATAAGAACGTTTTGAACAGGAGAGACATCATTCTGGAGACAAAGCTCAAAGTATACAAGGCCATAGTTCTCACCACACTGGATGTGAATCATGGACGGTCTGCAAACGCCACGCCAAAAAGCTCAACCACTTCCACACCACCAGCCT
>NC_134906.1:21046388-21123888 GCF_041734735.1 Babylonia areolata
GCCATTGAAACGGTGCAGATGATGAGGCAGCAAAAAAAAAAAAAAAGTTAAATGTCCAGAATATCAACTGGAGCTCATTTGGAGAGACGAAAACATCACACTCAGATCGAAATGTGGACTCTCCCTGCTGACCCCCAAAAGAAGATCCGAGCCATGGGAATGAGATACTTCAGAAAGCTATGGGGCATCTCCTACACTGAGTACGCCACGAACACTGAGGTCCGACAGAAGATCACCCAAACCACTGGACTCCTCCAGGACCTCCTGATCGTCATCATTAGGAGGAAGCTTAAATAACACAGACACGTCACAAGATCCAACGGGCTCGCAAAGACCATGCTGGAGGGCACCGTACTGGGCAACAAGAAGAGAGGGAGGCAACAGAAAACATGGCAGGACAAAATCAAAGAATGGACTGTCACGAGCTGCGGTGACAGTGACAGACAAACCCAGTCGCTTTTGCGAAAATTGTCGTCTGCTTAACACTCAGTCTCGGCTGTAGCGAAAGGAAGCAGAGTCTCCTCTTGTTTACCCCGTCCAGGCCCAATGAAAGATATTTTGAGAATCGTTGCCTAATCCCTGTGTATGATGGGGAAGGTTTGGCGTATCATATTTCTCATATAATGTTCCATCCAAACAGTATCATATTACTTATATCATGTTCCATGTAAACATTAATATACAATTTATATTCCAAGGGATGCTTGATTGGTGCACACTCATACTCCAGAGATTCGACGAAGGAAGACTAAATCACGTTAGGGACGTTGTGGCTGGTGACGGGACATGCGTATTTTAGTTTGATCCCGAAAAAACACAACAAAACTAAACAAAATGGTGGCGTTTTTTTGCTTGTTTTTTTTTATAACAAATCCAGCCACATAGCTGTAATATCACTTCGGGACTGAAAGACAATCAATCACAGACAGGAATGTCAGCCAGTGCACAGTATGTGATGCATGGTGCTTACAGTGTCCCCACAATGTAACCCAGGGTCACTTACTGCATCATGACAATGTCTGTGCTCACTGCAACAGCAACTCTTCGTTTTCTGGCGGAAGTAATGTACAGTTGGTCACACATCCCTCATACCCCTCCTGTTGACCCCATTTAGTTTGTTCATGTTCCATTCAGCCAGGCAACAATGACTGTGAAGGCTGTTCCAGAGTGCTAAAGATGCTCGAACTGCCTTCCTTGCCGTTACTTTGGGTATAGCTACATCATGGTTTCATAGAGTGGGAAAATATGTGAAAGCTATGGGACAAAAAGCTGGCGTGGTCATTTATTTCAACGTGTGGCCAAACAGCTGTACTCTAATACCTGTGAACCTCCATCACACACACACACACACACACACACACACACACACACACACACACACAGATATATATATATATATATATACGTATTATGCACACAGCTGGATCCGAGACATTCAAGTTTTGGATTCCAGTACATTGCAATGTTTCTGAGCAGAATTATGTCTTTAGGTTTCTTACAACTTATCCCTCTTGTGATTTTGATGACGTGGAACGTGCCGAATGGCGAGAAGGCACAACAGCTACATAACGACAACAGTCAGAACCCAAACTCGTCCTTACCTGTAACAGACTGCAAACGATGCCATCCTTAGTAGAAACCAAAACACGTTGATGGGAGAATGGCTTTTTCTGCTATCTCTAGTTCGAAGCACCTCATGGAAATATGATTACATTTTGATTAAGTTACTGCCATAAAGACAGTGTGTGAGAATTTGAAATTCAATGAATGTATAATACTGTTTGGTTTCCATGCTGATAGGAAGACAGACTCAGTGCTTGATTTATTAATCCTCCTGGTGAAGATGTTTATATATATATATATATATATATATATATATATAGAGAGAGAGAGAGAGAGAGAGAGAGAGAGAGAGAGAGAGAGAGAGAGAGAGAGAGAGAGAGATAAATGTAAGTTAGATAAATGCCTTCCAGATATTCACGCTTTTGAACATTACATTGTGTCATGATACAAAATCAAAGAATATAATGCTAAGATCGCATGTGAAACACACAGCTTCAAAATAAAGTGGTTGCCATACCAGAAACAATATTTCAAACCATGTATAGAAATAAAATACAACCAGGATAGATGTTGAAAAAAGGGTGCACGTTGATATGTAGGGATATGGATACATATTACTATATTTGAAGACTTATTTAAAATGACTTTTTCAAGCATTCTCAGTTGTTATGCTTTATTATATATGTATGTCACTTATGTTTGTTTTGTTTTTGTTTGTTTGTTTGTTGTTGTTTTTTTCTTAATTGTTGTTGGTTTGTTTTTTCCCCACTGTTACTATGTTTTTGTGCAATTTGCGTTTTCTCTTTTCCCAATATATGCTTTTATTCGTTTATGTCGTCATGTCAATTGTCCATGTGTTATAAAAATGGTAAAAACAAATAAATAAATAAAAAATAAAAAGTTTGAAAAAAAAAGTTACTGCCATTGGGCTTGTATGGTCGGCAGGCAGTATAAAGGAATGAGGCGTTGGTACCCAGATGTTGTGAATACGATATGCCCTGGATTGAACGTTGATTTATACGTACACATGAAGATACATACACGCACACAAACACACACACACAAACACACACACACACACACACACGCGCGCGCGCGCGCGCACACACACACGCACACACACAGTGATAGATAAGAGAGAGAGAGACAGAAACACACACACACACATACACAGAGGAAGAGAGAGAGAGAGAGAGAGAAAGAGAGAGAGAACTGTAAATATCATCAGTATAGAACCATATAAACCAGGTAAACTAAGAGGTACCTACTGTCACACTTTTGTTGTTGTCTGTCACTTCAACGTATTGCATACGCAAATAATACAGCTATAGTACAAACACCACTAGTTCTACTTTACAACTGCTAACAAAGAAATACATTCATGCATGTATACAAAAACCAAAAACTAAACTGAAAAAAAAAAAAATCATTTACAACTGATCAATGCCAGTACGTGAAACACAACACCCTGTTTGTTACTGCCTACGGTAGATTCCATACGTGAGTAAGTTATGGTTGGAGGGACTCAAAATAGTCGTATTGATTGATTCACCCGTTTGTACGTGTAGAGGAATGCACCTGAGAACGCAAAGCTGATTTTGAACATTAAATCAGGTTCATTGGAAACTGTCCTGGTTTGAGCCATATCGGTAAGCAGGGTTGGTTTTTCTTTAGTGTGGTGTCAAGCTATTGTGCACTTTGTACACGAGTAACGCTTCATTCAATTCTAGCTGGGTTTTTTTAGGGTAGAATGTTTAATGTGTTTGTTTGTTTTGTTTTGTTTTGTTTTGTGTTTTTGTTGTTGTTGTTGTTTTTGTTTTGTTTTGTTTTGTTTTCTGAGACTGACTTGGAAGGACCTTGTAAAACTTTTAAAGCTGGTCTCTTGTGGAGTGTATTAAACATCTTATGATGAATATCTGCAGCACAGCTCCAGAGCTAAAGATGCGTAATTAATGTGTGAAAAAGAACATTTTGTGAGCATCACTGTTAATGTAATAGTGTAGGCTCATTATGTAATCATGATTATGTGTTGTTCAATGAAGGTATGATCGGCATGCATGGTAAGAACAAGGGGATTTTCCTGCTTCTGTCTGGATGTGATAATCATATTCTTTGTTTTGGTGATGAGGTGTCGAAAAGTTGGATTTGCACCATTCACAAACATCATTTGGTCCCAACTGAAGAGAATATTGAGCTGGAACAATGCTGACGGCATAGGAATGGAGGCAAGTGTCATGTGCAAAAAGCTCACACGAGATACAGGCGTCTGATGTGGACAAAGGAAGATCATTGAAAAAATAATATGCAGAACAGAGATATTTACTTACTTACTTTTTCCTTCCGCTTGTACCGGTGGGCGTCGCGGGGAGATGCATTTGTCTGTCTGCAGCAAGGCGAGTGGCCTGGAGGAGGGACATCTCGTGGGCTCTGAGGGTGTCTGCCACTGAGTCGCTCCAGCGCCGTCTTGGTCTTCCTCTGGCTCTCCAGCCAGAGTATTTGGTGTTGTATGCCCGAAGAGCTGGTTGGTTCTGAGGCATACGTGTGAGGTGTCCAAACCACTTGATCCTCTGTTGTTCTATGTGTTGTAGTACTGGTTTTGTTCCTACCATGTCTCGTATCACCTCATTCCTGATCTTGTCTCTCCTGGTCTTGTTCACTGCTTTTCTCAAGCATTTCATTTCACAGGTGACCAGTTTTCTCTTGGGGGCTTTTGTTAAGGACCATGTCTGGCACTGATATGTGAGCGTTGGTAGGTAAATGGCGTTGATGAGTTTCGCCTTTGTGCTCATGGGGATGCTGGGATGTTTCAAGAGTGGGGCGAGTTGGTAGCTGACTGCGTTGGCTTTCTGGCATCTGGTCTCTATTTCTCTGTCTAATTTGCCGCTTTCAGTGAAGATGCTGCACAGGTACTTAAATTCGCTTACTTGCTTCAACTGGGTTCCATTGATGCTGATGTCCAATTTTTCTGGTCTCCTGCTGACGGTCATGACCTCAGTCTTACTGACGCTGATCTTCATGTTGTAGTTCTCACAGCTTGTGTTGAGCTGGTCTGTGTGCTCTTGTAGCTGTGTCTTGTCAGTGTTCATCATTGCTTGGTCGTCGGCAAACATGAGTTCATTGAGTGCCTCAGGGTCTGGGTTGGCCTCCTTTGTAATCTGGGCAGAACAGAGATGGTCCCCCCCCAACCCCCCCACCCCCCCCCCCCCCCCCCCCCCCCCCCCCCAAAAAAAAAAAAGACAGAAAAAAAAGACAGAAGACACAATTTGTTTACAAATGGTATTTTCTCTTCTTCATTAGAAATAAAAAGTGGAGTTCACCTGTTCATCTGTTTTTTGGCAGAACAGAGATGGTCCCAAAAAACATGAACAGGGGAACTCCACTGTTTATTTCTAATGAAGAAGAGAAAATACCATTTGTAAACAAATTGCGTGTTCTGTCTGAAAGGTATGATTTGTAAAGGGATAGCGTGATTTTATTTTTGGGAGACAATTGTAGTTTTATTGTAATATTTTGTGGTCAACGAGATCAAAAGCTTTCGAAAATCAAAAAAATAAAAATAAATAAATAAATACCAACCATTTTCCTGCAGTTGAGGACATACAACACTTAATAACAAGCTGATTAATGCTGTTTAACTTGAATGATGATATCAGAAGCCAGACTGCAAAGGATGGAAAAAATTGTGATTTTCAAGGGATTTCATGAGATGTTTGTGAACATGCCTCTCGAGTGATAGTGGTAACACTGACAGAAGTGAAATCTGATATGTCTTTTGACTTCGGTAATGGGATAACTTCTGCCGATTGAGAAACAGGGGAAATGATACCTGTTCGATGCACAGGTGTATACACAATCGTGATGGGATCAACGAGGAAAGAAGTGTGTGTTTCAATGGACAGGCACTGATTCAGTCAGATCCAATTGATTTATTTTTGTTTGGCTGGAAACGGTAATAACTTCGTGGACTGCGAGAAGCAGTGGTGTCTTGAAGGAGTCCCCTTGTTGTCACACACACACACACACACACACACACACACATTCTAATGTAGTGGAATGGCTGTGGGAATGAATGAATTCATGGAACAGGATGTTATTGCGTATCTGTCGCTTCTATCTGGCCGTCTACATCTAATGTCGTAATGGAATGGGTGTGTTTCGTCAGTCAACATTGTCTGGAGTCCATCTTTCCTATTGCCCACATCGCTAAAAGTGTCTTCTCCCCACCACCCCACCCGCTTTCCCATCCATAAACACCGGGCCACCACTGAGCACAGCGTCTGCCTCGATGGTGACGACGATGTTGATGATGATGGTGATTAAAATTATCATCGTTATTACCATTATCCTTCTTCTTCTTCTTCTTATTATTATTATTGTTATTTTTATTATCAATTCTATCATCATCATCATTATTACACAGAAAGGCAGATGCATCGCATACACGTATCAACTTGAGTGAATAAACGTTTGAGACGAGTTGTCCATATCTGAAACTGCTGCTACAGTGAAATGTTCTCTTGATTCTGCGCTCCAAGATGTATTGAAAAGCTGTTAACATTTGCTTTGACCATGTGAATACTTTCACAAAAGTGAAAATTAAAGTGCATGAAATTGGACTGGAATTTGTTTGGCTGAACCAAGGGAAGGGGGTATCACAAGATTGATCTCTAGGCTCTGCATCAGGCTAATTGTCTAAAGATGGGAAGAATGGAATACTCATATGCAAGAAAAATAAATTGAAAGCATGTCCCACTTTATTTTCTCATCAATTTGGCCCAACCATTTGATGCAATAAATGACGAAACGTTTATTTTTTAGCCATCACATATTGCTCCATATCATTCTGTTACAAACAGTGATCGTGATACATGATTCTGAGCCAGAGACCAGGACAAGGACAGTCTGATGTCAAACCTACAACCCTGTGGTCACCACAGCCACATCAGTCTACTGAACCACTGTGTAGTGTCACCTGGCCTAAGGTGTAGTGATAGTTTACATGCACTGATCTTCACTATAATCCCACGGATCACAGGCGAGATGAAAGCCATACAGTGATGGAGAAGAGGCGAAACGGCAATTTCTCAATGAGGCGCCACTGCATTTGGACAAATCCATATACGCTACATCATAATTTCCTAGGTAGATGCCTGACCAGCAACATAACCCAATGCGTTTAGTCTGGCCTTGAGGTAATGAATATACATTTATTTATCTGTGGATTTCTGCATACTTTTGCCAGATGACAACACTCTCGTTGCCATGGGTTCTTCAGTGCGCCAAGTACGTGCTGCTCACGGGATCACGGTTTATCGTCTCATCCGAATGACTAGACGCTCAGTCTGATTTTCCAGTTAAACTTGGGTGAAAGGGCAAAGGCGCGAATCGAAACTAGACTCTCGCAGACCCTCTGTACTGGAAGATAAGTGCCTTGACCACTCTGACCTCAGACAACAGCAATATTCAGCAGCACTCTGAGTGACCATGCACACCTCTTCAGGGAAAGCGCTGACTGCTCCAAACAGAGAGGGAGCCAGAAAGCGTGGTCTGAACACCACTTGTCTCCCCTTCACCTGATTGGACAGCAACATGCAGCAGGCAATTCACTCAAGTGGTAAGAAAGAAAGAAGAAAGAGAACAACAATGCTGAAGGTAGCATGCACAATTGAACGTTCGCACATTGCTAGAATCTGATGACAGTACACGACAACAGAGACGCACAGCTCTTGTTGCCAGAGAGCTAACCAGGCTAGGTATTGATACCACAGCCCTTAGTGAATTTGTTTTGCAGATCAAGACTCCCTTACAGAAAATGGAGCTGGTTACTTCCCTTTCCTGGTCTGGAAAACAGAGGGAAGAATTGCAGACTCTCATGTGTAGGCTTCATGATAAATAACTCTATTGCCAGCAAACTCCAAAACCTCCTCGCCAGACACTCTAACCGCCCCATATCTCTGTGAATGCCGTTACATGACCACCAGACTGTCACGATCATCAGTGTTTTTGTGCCTACATTACAGAAGATTCCTGCTATAAAACAAGCTTTCTACACAGAGTTCAGAATCTCATCAAAAAAGTCAGTGAAGCAGACATCCTTTTTATGGGCGACACCAATGCCAGGGTGGGCAGAGACTTTGATACATGGCCAAGAGTTTTGGGTCAGCATGGAGTGAGCGAAAGCAGCGAAAGCTTGTTTTAAAATAACAATAATGACATGGCGACACACACACTACAAACACTGGTACCAACTGGTTTACAACCAGGTGCACAAAACGATGCGTCAGATTTCCTAAAAACACGTATCATGCCATGTGTAGACCACGTCAGATGTCCCACAAACACGTGTCATGCCAGGTGCAGACCACGTCAGATGTCAGGTCAACAGGCTTACTGAGCTGAAGGAGGAATTCCAATTCAAACAATAAGAACGTCTGAACAACACCAATGACGACATGTTAGAGTCTGTACTGAGGTAAGGCTTATACCTTCCTTTATGGTGAAGGGAAGAAAACAACGGTATCTGCCAAAAGTGTCAACATTTTCTTCTTTCCACGTTCTGTGCTTTGTGGCTCAGATCTGAAGCTGTTACTGCTAAAGCACTTAAGTACATATTGCACAAATTGGTATCATGATCACCTGTCCACTGATGATTTCTAAGCAAGTCATGTGGCACACGTGTTAGAAAGCAAACCTGTGTGAATCCTCTAGATCCTCCTGGTTTGGTTTAGATTCTTTTTCAGTACTTCTCTAAAAGACTGGATCTCTCAGGTATAACCTGCAGCAGCTGTGGTGATAATTTAGCTACCATGCTGTATGAGCTTTTCATCCTTTTCCTCTTCTGCAGCTTGAAGCACCATTTTCCAGCCTTCATATTCAAATATTACAAGTTCTACTGATGCGCTACGTACGTTTTTCTAAATATTTTTCTTTCATTGTCACGCTCTATATGAGACTGGACGAGTAATACCCACCCAACCCAGCACTAACACCCCGACAACACAAATACAGACTATAACAGGATAAGAGTTCCATATAAATTTATTCAGCAAATGGAGCAGACAATACACAGAGGGTTTAACAGACGACGGAAGACAACAAAGCACACTACTACAAAGACAAGTTATCCAGCAAATTAACTAAAGGGTGAAATGGCACAAACGTGGAAATAACCACAATCCTTCAAGAGAAGGCCAATGGTCTCAAGATTGAATAAATTCACTTCTGAAAGAAAAAAAAAAATAAACGATTTAGCACACGAGTACTCGAGTGAGTGTGTGAGTGTGTGAATATGTGTGTAGACGGTGACATGAAAACACAAGCACAACGTTGATGATGAAGATAAGGAGGTTGCGATAATGACGAAGAACAGTGACGACGAAGACGAAGAACAGTGACTTCGACGACGATGAGCACCGAGACAGCAGAGCACCAGGCCAGAGAACGCTGGCGACGGAAAGCAGCGGCAGGCGGCAGCAGCCAACGGAGGCCAAGACCATGTAAGTTAAAGGCGGGCAGTATAATTCCAGGGAAGACAGTGGATGGTCAGTGGAAGGGTAGGGAAGTCAGTGGATGGACAGGGAAGTCAGTGGAAGACACGGAAAATGGGAACGCTGAAAGCGCTGTATATTATAGTCTGTTATCCACTGGTATGATTCACTTTTGGACCCACCCAATTAAACAACATTAGTGTACCTAGCTCAGAATTCATAAAGAAAAACAAATCTTACGAAATTTCAGTTTAACCCCTCCCAGCTCAACACATGGGCTATAGAACATTTCAGTTTTAATCAGCTGAGCTATTTCAGAAGGAACTGACAGGTAATGATCCTATGCTAAATCAATTAAGTCAAAAAGGCTGACAACGAAGCCACACCCAAGCGCAAGGTTAACGGAAATGGGTAAGGGGGTAATTGGGAATATTCTAGCATATGGGGGTAATTGGGAATATTCTAGCATATCATGTATCACATACAATGTGACCTTAACACACACACACACACACAAATATATATATATATATATATATATATATATATATATATAATCCATGTTTAAAAATGCATACACATCCAACACATGCACATAAGAGCAAAACATACTGCATTTACTTCAATAAAAATTATCAATTAGCAGTTTGTATTAGAAATACAGACAAAAGGCTCTCCAGTCGATTCTTCAAAATGTATAAAGAAGTCTGGGACTTCCTCAACCCTTGACAGGAGATTGTTTCATGTTTGCTCTTTTCTTGACACCACTGCTTGTATCTTCTTTTGCCATCACCAAGTCCACTTTAACAGATACACTAAACAAATGTAAATGTGAATCATGATACCCAAAACTGTCCATTAATCAATTATCAACAGCAAACAAGAGCACACTATAGAATCTTCGCCCCATTAAATCACATTCTTGAAATATTTGCTGTTTAAGGACAGGACAAATAGACAAAATCCTGTTACATCAGGTTGGCCCCACAATGGCCTCATAATTACCTTCAAGGTGCTACATCGTGTAGCTTCCTGTGGAAAACAGTCATAAGATCACTACAGAAAACTCTAAATAAGAAAAAGAAAACATATTAATGTGATAGTTTACATTATAAAAGTATGGTTTCTAACGGTTTGAAGTTGAGCTTGTCTTAATTTCATTGTCTGGAGCAGAAGAGATTACCCTTGTGCCAAGGGCAATAACTCTTAGCGCGTTCCAATTTCATTCTTGTTAACATGTAAAAATGAGATCAGCAGACACCGAAGAACATTTTGCGACCAGTCTATATCATTCCCGGGGATGGGATGTGGCGGGTTGTGGGGGGTGGGGTGGGAGGGCACAGTATCGGCCTTGTGGACTATTGGGGAGGGGAAGAAGAGAGGGGGAATGGGAGGGAAAGGAAGGGGAATGGGAGGGAAAGGAGGGGAGCATAACTGGTATCACTCTCTGACATTGATTCCTTGAGGTTGCACTGTGCCAAGGCGGGAGATGATTTGGCTTTCAGTAAATTTCCTGTATAGATAGTCTCCACGGCTGTTGTACCAAAGTGCTGCTGCTGATATGTGTGAAAGGTTGTGTCGTCTGGAGTTGAAGTGGTTTCTACTGGATTGTTCTCTCTGAGCCTCTTTGTCAAACATCTTACCTTCCAAAACAACGATCATTCCGTGAAATGTACAATTTACCATGCATATAAACTATGCGCAGAGCTACGGGCTGCGCAGAAAATTCGGCACGCAGATCTGCTTGATCGCGTCGTTTGCTGTTTCGACACGTTGCACGCACATCTGCGTACTGAGTTTCACTCGAAACAAAAAACACCCCACCGAGTTTGACTCGAAACATAAAACTCACCACCGAGTTTGACTCGAAACAAAGACTCCCCACCAACAACAGTCTAAGGGACAAGACTCAGAAAATGCTGAGGGCACTAGATTGGAGGCAAGTGTCATGTGGAAAAAGCTCACACTTGACAAAGGTGTCTGATGTGGAGAAAGGAAGATCATTGATAAATATGCAGAACAGAGATGGTCCCAAAAACGGATCCTTGAGGAACTCCACTTTTTATTGGTCATGAAGAAGAGAAAATACCATTTGTAAAGAAATGTTGTGTTCTGTCCGTAATGTATGATTTGGAAAGGGAGAGAGAGACAATGATAGTTTTATTGAAATAGTTTGTGCTCAACAAGATCAAAAGCTTTCTAAAATCAAGAAAATCAATACCTACGATTTTCCTTCAGTTGGTGACATACAACCGTGAATAACAAACCGATTAATTCTGTTTGACTTGAACAACAATCTCAGAAGCCAGACTGTAGAGGATGGTAAAGTTTGTGATTTCCAAGGTATTTCGTGAGATGTTTGTGAACATGTCTCTTGAGTGGTATTTATAACACTGACAGAAGTGAAATCTGATATGTCTTTTGACGTCAGTAATGGGATAACTTTTCCCGACTGAGATACGGGGAGAATGATGCTTTGTTCTATGCACAGACTTATTAAAAAACAACAACAAAAAACAAACAAAAAACAAAACCAAAAAAAAAAACCGGAAGTGTTTCAACAAGCAAGGAGGTGGTGTGAGTTTCAATAGACATCCAGTGATTCCATCAGGTACAATCGATCTTTTTGTTTGGCTGGAAACGGGAATACCAACTTCGTGGACAGTGAGAATCGGCGTCTTGAAGGAATCCCCTTGTATTCACACACACACACACACACACACACACACACACATACTCCAATAGGCACATAAACACACAGGCACACAGACACAGACACAGTCACATACACACACACGCGTGCGCGCGCACACACACGCACACACACACACAAACACACACACACACACACACACACACACACGCACACACTCACTCACACATACTCCGACACATCCAGACATGTTCACACACACACACACACACACACACACACACATATATATATATATATATATATATATACATATATATATATATATATATATATATATAATGTACAGAGAAAGATAGAGATTATACACAAAGCAATATCCGAGACATTCAAGTTTTGGATTTCAGTACACTGCAATGTTTCTGAACAGAATTATGTCTTTATGTTTCTTACAACTTATCCCTCTTGTGATTTTGATGACGTGGAACGTGCCGACTGGCGAGAACGCACAACAGCTACATAACGACAACAGTAAGAACCCAAACGCGTCCTTCTTACCTGTTACAGACTGCAAACGATGTTACAGACGATGTAGAACACAGCCTAACTTAACAGAAGCAAAGACAAGCATACACGTTGGAGGAAATGCAGGTTATTTCTGCTATCTACAGTTTGAAGCGCCGCTTGGAAGTGTGATTACATTTCGATTGACTTTCTGCAGAACGACTCGTGTGGTCGGCCGGCAGTATAAAGGAGGGAGGCGTTGGTACCCAGATGTTGTGAATATGGAATGCCCTAGATTGAACACTGATTTATATACTTCAACAAACCATCTTGTGTTAACATTCTATGGAGTTAAATGGCACTTTGGAATACGATTCACCTTTGATATCATGAATGCATCAGATATAGACAGCTGGAAAATAATCCATTTGTCTCCATCACTGGGTATTAGAAGTTGTGTACTGTTTAACAGTTTCTCCGTATGTAGGCCTACCTGTCTTTTTCCGCAAGATGATTTCACCACTTTGCACTTTGATCACATTAATTGTTTTTATTTCATTTTTCAGAATGTTATCAAAGAGAATTCTTACCCCTCTCCAGGTGTTGGCGATAAATACACACAGAGACCATATTTCCCCCCCAAAGTCCATTAAAGTGTGGGCCTTTCAGACAATATTTTGTTATAGTTTTACAACATTATTAAGGGTATGTAACAGTAACATGTCACTAGTCAACTGAACTCACTGTTAACTAACACAACAGATAGTTGTCCTCTGTGTGTGTGTGTGTGTGTGTGTGTGTGTGTGTGTGAGTGCGTGCGCGCGTGCGTACGTACGTAGGTACGTGCGTGCGTGCATGTGTGTCTGTATGTGTATCTGAATGTGTGTGTTTGTGTATAAATTAGTGTGTGTGTGTGTGTGTGTGTGTGTGTGTGTGTGTGTGTGTGTGTGTGTGTGTGTGTGTGTGTGTGTGTGTTTGATATTCCTCCCCCCCCCAAGTCCATTAAAGTGTGGGCCTTTCAAACAATATTTTGTTATAGTTTTACAAGATTATTAAGGGTATGTAACAGGAACATGTCACTAGTCAACTGAACTCACTGTTAACTAACACAACAGATAGTTGCCCTGTGTGTGTGTGTGTGTGTGTGTGTGTGTGTGTGTAATGATGATGGGTGTGGCGCAGGCCTATTTCGCTTTTTGCAATGGAACTGTAGAAGTAAATGTAATTTTGACTATCTGATCCATTTTCTGCAAGATCACAACTTTCATATAATTGCCCTCCAGTCCCTCAATTGTTATAAAAGCAATCTCCCTAAGTTAGAGGGTTACTTCTACCCTCCAGTTATTGATGAGACAGAGCGCAAAGGAAAAGTTAAAGTTGCAACCTATATTTCAGATTCAATCATATATAAAGCTAGAAAACCACCATGTCATAGTATAGACAAACGTTTGTATTCTTCAACTATAGAGCTTTCTGTCTTAGATAAAACATTAATTGTAGTTAACTGTTACTACCCTGATGGAGTTTCAAGAGGTGAAGCTGACTGGTTAATGGATTTAGATTTATCCCATAGCTGGATAATTCTAGGGGATTTTAATGCGCGCCATGCCTTGTGGTCGGACAAAAATTGTGAATTCACAAACAACAATGAATATCTAGCGAATACCATAGTTCATTCTAACTTAACTATATTAAATGATGGTTCAATAACAAGAATCGCTGATCGGGCAGATCAAAACAATTCTTCAATAGACATCTCTTTGGTGTCGACTGATATAAATCCACACTGTGAATGGCAAGTTCTCAAAACACCACTGGGGAGTGACCACCTTCCAGTTGAAATGGTATTATCTGTAAAACATGAGATCATAATTAAAGATAATATGGGGTTGAAATATAATGAAAAGAAAGCAAACTGGGATCTGTTTGGTAATATGCTGGCTTATTACTCTGCTGATTTAAATTTCAACACTGATGTTACATCACAAGAAGATTTAGAAATTTGTTATCGGTCTCTAAGGAATGTTATTCTGAAGGCTGCTGATGGTTCAATTCCAAAAGTAAAGTATATAGCCAATCCAAAACGGTCTGGTAATCCTTGGTGGAACAGCTCATGTGAAATAGCAGTCAATAAGAAAACAGAGGCTTTCAAAAACTGGCATAGGTATCGAAAAATCGAATCCAAAGAAAGAGTATCAGAACTGCACAACAAGTATAAACAGGCTAATAGTTTTAGTAATAAAACAGTGGCTGCTGCCAAAAAGATGTACTACACAAATCTGATTAACGACTGTACTAGCAACCCAACTGCCTCTTCAAAACTGTGGGGAGAAATAAAGCAAATAAAGGGTGTCTATAATCTTCCTGATCCTCCTTTGTATGAAAATGATATTGTGTATAAAACTAGGGAAGAGAAAGCCGAGTTATTTGCGGATACATTCGCAAAAATGAGTCAGACAGAATACTTGCCATCCTATGAGCAAAAGAGAAGGAAACAGTTTGAAGATATGAACTGCCCCTGTGAAATGGATAAGAATGATAGCAGTGCATCTTACATTAATGCAGACCTAACGCTGGGGGATCTATACCGTGCTCTCAATGCTGTTAAGTCAGGGAAAGTTGCGACAGGCTCAGATTCAATATCGTACAACATGATCAGACATTTTCCAAATATCTTTTTAAAAAGAGTGTTAGATTTTTTTCAGATTTGCTGGAATTCTGGTATCCTTCCAACTGATTGGAAGAAAGCAACCATAGTACCTATTCACAAACAAGGAAAACCTAAATCTAGCCCTTCCAGTTACCGACCTGTTTCGTTAACTCCCCATCTTGGGAAGGTTTTTGAGAGAATTTTGAAAACTAGATTAGAACACTTTCTGGAGAAGAAAGGAATTTTACCTACTTTCCAGGCTGGTTTTAGAAGAGGTAGGGGTGTTACTGATCATGTCGTCCATCTAAGTTCTCATGTTAAGAAGGCACTCGCAAAGCGTCACTCCACGGTCGCAACTTTCTTTGATATTCATAGAGCCTATGACTCGGTGTGGCACTATAAATTGATTCATAAAGCAAATACAGTAGGGTTGGGAGGTCGATTTCTAAAATTTCTTAAGTCATTCTTATCCCAGAGGACATTCCAGGTGAGATTAGGGGGTATATTATCCAGATCAAGGTCCGTCAATATGGGTGTTCCCCAGGGAAGTGTGATTTCTCCCACTCTGTTTTCACTAATGCTTTATGATATGAAAAATATCAACACAAATGGTGCCACATTAGTAGCTTATGCAGATGACATAGCTCTCTGGAAGAATGTAAACTGTAATATTACAAAAAATACATCAAAACGAAATAAAATTATTAAGCATTTTCAAGATGCCATCGACAACATTGTGGAATATATGAAAGAAAGTGGTTTTCTCCTGTCTGCTGAAAAGACTGTTTTCGTCATATTTACTAAAATGTTGATTGAATTTGAAGGTAGGGATGCTATTAAAATACAGGTAAATGACACTATTATATATCCGAATAAACAGGTGAAATTTCTCGGTGTTATCTTCCATTATAAACTTTTTTGGACTAAGCATATAAACTACCTTATTGAGAAAGCGAGGAAGAAAATAGCTCTATTACGTGTGCTTTCTGGAATCCCTGTTATAAATTGTGGCAATAATCTGATCAATGCTGCAATGGGACTAGTCCGCTCAATTATATCATATGGTCAGGAAATCTATTTCACTGCTTCAAACTCTGATCTTCATAAACTGACAAGTATTGATTCCTTAGCTTTTAAGATTGCACTTGGGTTACCGCGATGGGCTTCAATCGATAAAACATACAAAGAAGCTGGTGTTTTGCCATTACCTGAACACAGGAAATTATGTGCCTGTAACTACATGGTAAGGGCTAGAGCTGTTCCAAATTCGGTTGTCTCTGAAATTGATGAAGAAACGTACATCTGTAGAGAAATTCGTAACAAAGCTGTATACACGTCCTTGTTCGATTTTACTAAGTCAGTCTTTGAGAGTTGCAGTCTGCCTCTTTCCCAGATTGCGAAAATTCCGCATTGTTTTCATCCGCCTTGGCTGACTGAGCAAGCAAATATTATTTTTACATATGGACAATTAAAAAAGAGTGACAGTCCACTCATTATTGCCTCTCGGGCCAAAGAACTAATTAATACACGTTTCAAATATTACCTCCGTGTTTTCACAGATGGATCAATTAGTAGTAACTCTGAAGTTGGAGCCGCTTTTGTAATCCCCGAGCTTAACATTAAAAAGAGATTCCACTTAACTAAAGGTTGTTCAATTTTTACTGCTGAATTGTTTGCAATTCTGATGGCTTTCACCTTTTTTAGTGATATGCCTCTTGTGCCTGCAAAAATCCTTATACTGTCTGATTCAAAATCAGCATTGATGGCTTTAAATAATCAATCTTCATCTGAACGAGCAGATATTATGTACGAAATTTTGTATTTAATCCACCAGTTAATTATGCGAGGCTCCGACATTTCACTCTTGTGGGTTCCTGGACATTCTAATCTTCGTGGCAACGAAATGGCCGATTTTTGTGCCAAGGAAGCGGCATCGAACAATTCAGATTCAATCAATCACAATATTCCTATTTCTGTTTCTGAAGCTTGTACTATTCTCTCAACATATATCTGGAATTTCAGACAGAAACAGTTCTTAGAAAACTCAAAAAAGAAGCTCTGGTGGGATCTCTCTCTTCCAGCAAGAAAAGGCACTAACCCCCCAGGATCAATTTCCACAAGAAACTTGACACACAGGCTAAGAACTAATGCATGGTTATGCAGATTTTTGAAACCGTCACCACTATGTATTTGTGGTAAGACCCTTGACATCCCACATTTTTTGCTCGAATGTCCAGATACACATTTACATTTCAAACCCCTTCATGATATGATTACATCCTTTAATCTTCCATTAGTCATGTCCAGCGTTTTTCACCCAAGCAAAGAAAATGGTTGGTCTCTGACAAAAACCGCAGTTGACCTAATTAAAAGCCATCCAATTGGTCGGTTTTTCTAATTTGTTTCATCCCCTTTCTGTTGCAGAGGTTCCCCTCTGTTTTATTTAATCCAAAGTAGTGTTTCGTTTTGGGTGATAGCGTCAGATTTACTTGTAGAGCAAAGTTCCCATTATTCTAATTAGTGGAACTGTTCGACCCTAACATGTAATATGTCGCCTTGATTACATTACGAAACCTTAATTTGATGAGAAAGAGTGAGAGACAGTGTGAGTGTGTGTGTGTGTGTGTGTGTGTGTGTGTGTGTGTGTGTGTGTGTGTGTGTGTGTGTGTGTGAGTGTGTGTGAGTGAGTGGGCAGGGGAATGAGGTAGGGGAATTATAATGGGCATTTGTGTGCATGCATGGATGTATGTAGAGAGAGGGTGGGGGAGAAACGTATGTGAGTATGTGGGTGCGTTAGAATATTTTTTGGAGATAATGATATTAATGAAATTTGGTACCTTGATTTGTTAAATATGTTTGTTTGTTTGTTTGTGTGTGTGTGTGTTTTTTTTGTGTTTTTTGTTTTTTGTTTTTTTTTTAAATCATACCTTCCTCAAATCAGAATTTCCTTGTGTTGCTCAGTTAATATTTTATTCAAATGGTTGCGAAAATGTCAGTACAACAAACAGTTAATCTGACAATAAATGGTTTCAGTCAGTGTGTGTGTGTGTGTGTGTGTGTGTGTGTGTGTGTGTGTGTGTGTGTGTGTGTGTGTGCGTGTGTGAGTGCGTGCGCGCGCGTGCGTACGTACGTAGGTACGTGCGTGCGTGCATGTGTGTCTGTATGTGTGTCTGAATGTGTCTGTTTGTGTATAAATTAGTGTGTGTGTGTGTGTGTGTGTGTGTGTGTGTGTGTGTGTGTGTGTGTGTGTGTGTGTGTGTGTGTGTGTGTGTGTGTGATAAGAAAAGTAGGCAAATATAGCAGCAATAACAATAAATCATTGATATATATATATATATATATATATATATATATATATATATATATATATATATATATATATATATATATATATATATATCAATGGTTTATTACCACTGTGACCAAATTTATGAGTCTGTCAGATGTATTGCTTTCTTACTTAGTAGAGAGTTTCTGAATTCAGGGTTTAAAAGATTTAGTTAATTGTATTATACGTTAGTGCTTTCGCTCTGCCGAAACAGGAAAAAAACCTATTTTTTTCATATTAGTATTGTTATCATCATAAGATTTACATCCATGATCAGTGCCATAAACTGTGCACTTTTTCTCCTTGCCCAGAAGTATAAACAGTGACTTCGTGTAGCAGTTATAGCAATCTTTATCCGATTTGTTGTTCTCCGTGCAAACTATACAGGGCGTAACTTGTGAGTTGTAACCCCGATTCCTTACACTGATACACAGAGTCGTCACTTTCGTTTCTCGGAACTGTTCTTAACGGTGTTTACAATTTCATTGTTCCAGTAAGGATTTGGTTAAAATTGATCTTGTTCTAGCCAATTGTACTGCAGTCGGAAGTGATTATTTTTCCACATTTACTTGAAAGGATTGTTCTCGCTACGCTCGAACAAAGATTCGATACCGTATTATTATTATTATTATTACTATTGTGACTATTATCATTTTCATTTCATAATGGATTTTGAGTTTCATTTCTTTCATGTTTCATCACTGTTAGTATTTGTTTTATGAAGTTTTGAACTGTTTTATTTTACCCATATGTATCCTGTCTTTGATTTGTGGTATTAAGATATGTCATTAGTATTCAAGACTCAGGAGGATGAAAATGATCAGTTTCCATGATGAGCATAACGCACAGTGTGTAGCAATGAACAGAGCTTCTAGCTCTTTACTCTTGGGACAGGGGTTCAATTCCCCGTTGTGTTCTGGCTCTCTGTCTCCAGACAGGGTTTGCATACCTCGTTTGGCTGTTGAAGTTTTTTTTTCAATTTCTTTTCTGTTTTTTTGTCATATTTTCTTTGCTTCTTTCCTTTTCCTACACACACACACACACACACACACACACACACACACACACACACACACACACACACACACACACACACACACACACACACACACACACACACACACACACACACACACACACACACACACACACGCACACATTGACAGATGAATAGGAGAGACAAGATAAGACAAATATTGTAATGTCCTTTCAGCGTTAAAACGCCCTTAAGACAAGGGGGCAAGAAACAACACGTATACTTGTGAACACACCTCAGGTAAATTGCGTAATCATTTGAACACACACGCTTTCAGGCAGAAACAAATTCATAAGGTAAACTAACAGGTACCGACTTTCACACTTTTGTTGTTTTGTTTTGTCTGCCATTTCAACGTATTACAAATGCAAATAATACAGCTGTAGTACAATCACCACTAGTGTTACTTTACAACTACTAACATTGTCACGAGTGAACAAAGAAATACATTCATGCATGTATACCAAAGCCAAAAACTAAACTGAAAAAAAAAATCATTTACAACTGATCAATGCCAGTACGTGAAACTCAACGCCGTGTTTGTTACTGCCTATGGTAGTTGCCATATGTGAGCAAGTTATGGTTGGAGGGGGTCAAAATAGTCGTACTGATTGATTCACCCGTTTGTACGTGTAGAGGAATGCACCTGAGAACGCAAAGCTGATTTTGAACATTAAATCAGGTTCATTGTAAACTGTCCTGGTTTGAGCCATATCGGTAAGCAGGGTTGTTTTTTCTTTAGTGTAGTGCCAAGCTATTGTGCACTTTGTACACGAGTAACGCTTCATTCATTTCTAGTTGTTTCTTGAGGGGAGAATGTTTAATCTGGCTTGTTTTTCTGAGGCTGACTTGGAAGGACCTTGTAAAACTTTTAAAGCTGGTCTCTTGTGGAGGGTATTAAACATCTTATAGTGAATATCTGCAGCACAGCTCCAGAGCTAAAGATGCGTAATTATTGTGAGAAAGACAGTGAGCGTAACAGAACATTTTGTGAGCATCACTGTTAATGTAAGACTTAGGCTGATTATGTAAAAGCAGACCATTTGCTAAAGGTTCATTCACAGAATTAATATGAGGTGACCATTTGAGTTAATAGTCTGTTATGACTTTTAGGATGTGGTGCTCGTGTTGTTCAATGAAGGTATCATTGACATGCAAGGTAAGAACAAGGGGATTTCTCTGCTTTTGTCTGAATGTGATAATCATATTCTTGGTTTTGGTGATGAGGTATCGAAAAGTTGGATTTGCACCGTTCAGAAACATCATTTGATCCCAAATGAAGAGAATATTGAGCTGAAACAATGCTGACGGCATAGGAATGGAGGCAAGTGTCACGTGCAAAAAGCTCACACAATACACAGGTGTCTGATGTGGACAAAGGAAGATCACTGATAAATATGCAGAACAGAAATGATCCCAAAAAATCACATGAACAGAGGAACTCAACTTTCTTATTTCTCATGAAGAAGAAAAAATACCATTTGTAAAGAAATTGCGTCTTCTGTCCGTAAGGTATGATTTGTAAAGGGATAGCGTGATTTTGTTTCTGAGAGACAATTGTAGTTTTATTGTAATATTTTGTGGTCAAAGAGATAAAAAGCTTTCGAAAATCAAAAATATAAATACCAACCACTTTCCTGCAGTTGAGGACATACAACACTTAATAACAAGCTGATTAATGCTGTTTAACTTGAATGACGATATCAGAAGTCAAACTGCAAAGGATGGTAAAATTTGTGATTTTCAAGGTATTTCGTGAGATGATTGTGAACATGTCCCTCGATTGGTAGTGGTAACACTGACAGAAGTGAAATATGATATCTCTTTCGACTTCGGTAATAGGATAACTTTTGCTGATTGAGAAACAGGGGAAATGATACCTGTTCGGTGCACAGGTGTGTATAGAAATGTACGGGGATCAAAGAGGAAAGAAGTGCGAGTTCTGATGGACAGCACAGATTCAGTCAGGTCCAATTGATTTCTTTTTTGTTTGGCTGGAAACGGGAAAAACAATTTAGTGGACTGCGAGAAGTGGTGTCTTGAAGGAGTCCCCTTGTAGTCACACACACACACACACACACACACACACACACACACACACACACACACACACTTCTAATGCAGTGGAATGGCTGTGGGAATGAATGAATTCATGTAACGTGATGTTCTTGCGTATCTGTCGCTTCTATCTGGCCGTCTACATCTAATGTCATAATGGGATGGGTGTGTTTCGTCAGTCAACATTGTCTGGAGTCCCTATTTCCTATAGCGCACATTGCTAAAAGTATTTCCCCCACCACCCCACCCGCTTTCCCATCCACAAACACCGGGCCACCACTGAGCACCCGATGGTGATGACGATGTTGATGATGATGGTGATTAAAATTATCATCGTTCTTGTCATTATCCTTCTTCTTCTTCTTGTAATTATTATTATTATTATTATTATTATTATTATTATTATTATTATTATCATTATTATTATCAATTCTATCATCATCATTATTACACAAGAAGGCAGATGCATCGCACATAAGTATCAACGTTTGAGACGAGTTTTCCATATCTGATACTGCTGCTACAGTTAAATATTCTCTTGATTCCGTGCTTCAAGAAGTATCAAAAGCTGTTAATATTTGCTTTGACTATGTGAATACTTTCGCAAAAGTGAAAATTGAAGTGCATGAAATTAGACTGGAATTTGCTTGGCTGAACCAAGGGAAGGGGTAATCACACAATTGATCTCTGGGCTCTTCACCAGGCTAACTGTCTGCAGATGGCAAGAATGAATTATTCGCATGCAAGAAAAATAAATTGAAAGCATGTCCCACTTTACTTTCTTATCAATTTGGCCCAACCATTTGATGCAAGAAATGACAGAATGTTTATTTTTGAGCCATCACATATTGCTCTACATCATTCCGTTACGGACAGTGATCGTGATACATGATTTTGAGCCAGAGACTAGGACAAGGACAGTCTGATGTCAAATCTACAACCCTGTGGTCGCCACAGCCACACCAGTCCACTGACCCACTGTGGAGTGTCACCTGGCCTAAGACGTGGGGATGGTTTACGTGCACTGATCTTCACTATAAGCCCACGGATCACAGGCGAAAAGAAAGCCATACAGCGATGGAGAAGAGGCGAAACGACAGGTGCTTGATGGCACTGGGAGTTTCAGTTTCAATTTCTCAAGGAGGCGCCACTGCATTTGGACAAATCCATATACGCTACATCACAATTTCCTACGTAGATGCCTGACTCAATGCGTTTAGTCTGGCCTTGAGTGCATGAATATATATTTGTTTACCTGTGGATTTCTGCTGCATACTTTTGCCAGATGGCAACACTCTCGTTGCCATGGGTTCTTTTTCAGTGCGCCAAGTACGTGCTACACATGGGATCTCGGTTTATCGTCTCATCCGAATGACAAGCCGCTCAGTCTGATTTTCCAGTCAAACTTGGGAGAAAGGCCAAGAGCGGGAATCGAAACCAGACTCTCACAGACCCTCTGTACTGGAAGATGAGCGTCTTGACCATTCTGCCACCTTCCTCCTTCTTTCTGGGAGACTGGGAGTTGCATTCTCAGCTCAGCACGTAGGTGGCTCGGAAGTACGGTCGGTTGTTGCTGACCTCAGACAACAGCAACATTCGGCAGCACTCTGAGTGAACATGCAGACCTCTTCAGGGAAAGCGCTGACTGCTCCGAATGGAGAGAGAGCCAGAAAGCGTGGTCTGAACACCGCTTGTCTCCCCTTCACCTGATTGGACAGCAACATGCAGCAGGCAATTCACTCAAGTGGTAAGAAAGAAAGAAGAAGGAGAACAACAATGCTGAAAGTAGCATGCACAATTGAACGTTCGCACATTGCTAGAATTTGACGACAGTAAACAGCAGAGATGCACAGCTCTTGCTACCAGAGAGCTAACCAGGCAAGACATTGATACCACAGCCCTTAGTGAATTTGTTTTGCAGATCAAGACTCCCTTACAGAGAATGGAGCTGGTTACTTCCCTTACCTGGTCTGGAAAACAGAGGGAGGAATTGCAGACTCTCATGTGTGGGCTTCATGATAAAGACCTCTATTGCCAGCAACTCCAAAGTCTCCTCGCCAGACACTCTAACCGCCCATATCTCTACGATTGCCGTTACATGACGACCAGTCTGTCACGATCATCAGTGTCTTTGTGCCGACATTACAGAAAATTCCTGCTATAAAACAAGCTTTCTACACAGAGTTCAGAATCTCATCAAAACAACAACAACAACAACCAACAACAAAACCAGTGAAGCAGACATCCTTTTTAATGGGCGACACGAATGCCAGGGTGGGCAGAGACTTTAATACATGGCCAAGAGTTTTGTGTCAGCATGGAGTGAGCGAAAGCAGCAAAAGCTTGTTAAAAAAAAATTTTAAAAATAAAAAAATAAAAAGACATGGCGACACACACACTACAAACACTGGCACCAACTGGATTACAACCAGGTGCACAAAACGATGCGTCAGATTTCCTAAAAACACGTGTCATGCCATGTGTAGACCACGTCAGATTTCCTAAAAACACGTATCATGCCATGTGTAGACCACGTCAGATGTCCCACAAACACGGGTCATACCAGGTGCAGACCACGTCAGATGTCAGGTCGACAGGCTTACTGAGCTGAGGGAGGAATTTTAATTCAAACAAAATGAACGTCTGAACAACACCAATGACGACATGCTAGAGGACGAATCAGACCCTGAGTCACCATGGCAGTAGTCGAAGAGCATTCTCCAGGAGACAACTGCCAAAGAAGCAGAATACACAACGAGGGAGAATAAAGACTGGTTCGATGAAAATGAGACTGTGATTCAGGACTTTCTCCAGGTGAAACCTCCTGCTATGAAAGAAACTCCACCAAGCCAGATGATCAGACAGTCAAAGCCACCTACAGGAATGCATGTAGCGTTACACAAGCTGAGAGAACTGCAAAACAAGTGGTGGATAGCACAAGCAGAGCAAACCCAGCTTTTTGCAGACACTGGTAACATCCGTGAATTCTATCAGGCACTGCATACAGTACACGGCCCAACCCATCAAGTGCAGGCACCACAGACCAGTACTACTGGCCATCAATTTGCAGTGTACACCAAACGATGCCAAGTCCTTTCCCAGATGGAATTACTAGAAGGCAGAATGGGAGATGTCTGCGGGCCTCTCTGACGAGTACTGTAAGACCATCAAAATGGACGGTTATAACATCAACAAAGCCACCAAAAACTTCAATCAAGACCCTGAAAGTAGCCTCGAAGGCAATTCCACGTGGCGCTCAAAAGAACTACAGGCCATATTGGACAGAAGAGTTGCACGAGCTTGAAGATGAAGTGACAAGGACTAGAGAGGAGGCTGTAAACAAACCAACACAAGAAAACAACATTACTCTCAAAGCTTGCATTGTCAAATACAGAAAGGCCTACATCCAAGCTACAAGAACAAGCTGGATGGAGAAAACAGAAAAACTGAACCTTGACAGAGATGGCAACAAACTCTGGAAACTCACCAAAGCCATGAACAACGAAGAGACAAGGTCAGCGCCTGTCACGCTTCAAAAAGACCAGGAGATTGTGACAGGGAGAGAGGCAGCAAACTGCTTCATAGACAGCTATGAGCAGATCAGCAACATCACCGTGTCAAAGGACAGAAAACAACAAGTCCATGATGAAATAAAGAATCATCAGGATGACCAAGACCAACCCAATTATATTGACAGGCCTTTCAAACTGAAGGAGTTTGAAGAAGCCGTAAAGTATTTGCAGGACAACGAATCTCCAGGTCCCGACAAAAACACCAACGAAATGCTAAAATACCTTGGCACCAAAGCAAAGACCAAACTCCTTGCTCTCTTAACTCTCTCCATACGAACGGCGAAACAGATGACGTTAACAGCGTTTCACCCCAATTACCATCATCAAAATATTGCAAGCGGAAGGCTCTTATACTGAAGACGTGAATGTTGACAGAGAATACCACAGTTCTGACGACGGAAGCTAAAGGTTTGGTCATTCAGACACCCACTGGACATCCGAGGGGTCTGTGTAGAGGAGAAGAGAGGACTGGCCGTACTGAGTGAGTTAACAACAGTTGGAAGACGGGGCATGATCCACAGAACTGGAGAGAAGCTGACAGGGTGCCCATTCACAAGAAGGGCAAAGACAGAACCAGGGCTGATAGTTATCACCCCATCAGCCTCACCAGCTGCGTGGGCAAGCTCCTAGAGCATATGATCAACTCGCGCCCAGTGTGGCACCTGGAGAAGAATAATATCATCACTCCAGAGCAGGCAGATTTCCGCCAACATCATTCCACTGAGAACCAAGTAATCTACATAGCCCAGAAGATTGAGGATGGCTTCCAGGACAAACGGCATACACTGACGGTGTGGAAATACATGGAACAGGCATACAACAACGTTTGAAAGGATGGCCTCCAGAGGAAGCTCCAGAAGAGTGGTGTGACTGGCTGTATGTACCAGTGGTTCTCGCAGTACCTGAACAATAGGAAGGCCCGAGTCCATGTCAATGGAGCATACAGTCGGAAGAAGACACTGAGAGAAGGGGTTCCTCAAGGAGGTGTCCTCTGCCCTACACTATTCCTTGTCTTTATCAACGACATCGTCAAAGATGTGCCACGCAAAGTCCAGGGAGCCACCTATGCAGATGATCTTGTCCTATGGTGCTCTGAAGAGCATCTCACAACTGCCAACTACAGACTACAGCAGGGGCTGAATGTTCTCGAAAGCTGGACAAAACAGTGGCTGGTGACAACTAATGCCAAAAACACCACTTAAACTGTTTTCAGACTCTCACCCAAACAACAGAAGGCCAACGTGTGCATCAACGGACAAACTCTGCTTGCTGAGAACAACCCCACACACCTGGGAGTCACTTTTGACAAATGCCTGACGTGGAAGAAGCAAGCAGAGAAAGCAGAATCAAGAGCAAAAGTACGACTTGCCCTCATGAAGAAGCTGGCAGGACCAACATGGGGCGCAGACAACACGACCCTCAAGAGGCTGTACACTGGTAGAGTCAGGCCAGTGCTGGAGTATGGCATGACTGCATGGGGCGCTACAGCCAAGTCCAACTTTGAACGGATCAGCAAAGTTCAGAATCAAGCTATCCGTATCATCACAGGGGCTATGAGGTCTACGCTAATTCAGGAGCTTGAAACCATCACAGAGCTCTATCCCCTTGAGGACCGCAGAGACGCCAAACTCCTGACCCAGGTTGCCAAGTTCAAGAGGTTGCAGGCCACCCCATAAAGGACAGACAGTCCTAGCCAACAAAAGGACGGCTGAAGAGAGGGAGCTTTGTACACCAGAGCAGGATCCTGGAACGGCAACATCAAGATATCTTTGACCATGCCCCCAAAGTGATACCCTGGTGTCTTGCCATCCCTGCCTGGAGCGAAGGAACCCCTCCCCTCATCCAGTGCAGCATCCCTGGTGTTGGCCCCAAAGATTCCCAAAGTGGCCCTGAAAGCAAGTCCCTCACCTGTGAACACCTCCACACCCAGTTCCCCAAAGAGTTCTGGACTCATGTCTACACCGACGGCTCTGCGGCAGATGACATTCGGAATGGAGGGGCAGGAGTCTATGTTCAGTATCCAGGAGGCAGAGAAGAAAAGATCTGCCTCGCTACTAGCCTGTACTCCACCAATTACACAGCCGAAGCAGAAGCCTTGGAAACAGCAGCAGCCTGCATTGAGGTCAGCCCCTACGCCAGCCACAACGTTGTCTTCCTGGCCGACGCCCTGTCCATCTTGCAGGCCTTTTGGTCCAACAGAGATCCAGAACTCAACGATCTGTCCTTTCTCGCCTCCCTCTGCATAAGTCACAGTCACCATGCAGTGGATTCCCTCCCACTGCAACGTGCTTGGCAACAAGACTGCTGGCTCCCTGGCAAAGGAAGGCACTACGAAAGAGCAGACGGACAGGTCTGCCAGCAACTCTGAATCCAGGACCATCGTTAAGGTCAAGCTGCAGAACAAGTGGAAGCAGCAGCATCCACGCCACAACAGAGCAGACCCGTACTACCCGCTGACTCGTCGAGAGCAGGTGCGCATTTTCAGGCTCAAGACACCACCTATACACGATATTCCGTATTGGCGACACAGAACAGTGCCCCTGCAGAACAGGCAGCCAGACAACAGAATGTCTGCTGCAGTCCTGCCTGCTCCATAAACGCTCCGAGAGAAAACCTGGCTCAACCCAATCCCAGCGACCCAGAAGCTCTACGGGGGACTGGAGGACCTGCGACGTACTGCCGCCTTCGTGGAGGAGACGGGGAAATCAGTAGCCAAATAACTTCTAGGTGTTCCTTTTTACGTCCAGAGTAGGACAAGCTAAACCAGGCTTCATCACCCTAACTCTTTCTATACTGCCCAATAACTTCCTTCATTATACTCTCTATTCTCTCTTCACTGGCCATTTGTTTATTATACAAGAAAAAATCTCTAGGAAAAAAAACAAACAAGAAAAAAACAAAAAACAAAAACAAAAAGGAATGCAATCACATACAGTAGTGAAATTTCGTGATAATATAAAGAATAGAATGGACTAACATTGTGCAAAGTTTCAAAATAGTAACTTGACTATTGACTGATTTATCATATTTTGAAAAAAAAGCTGTGTTTTCCACAACTGACATAAAGGGAGTGAGTTTTTCTCACATAACAGAAACTTTACAAATGTGGTCTTTTGTAACCATAGACACTTCCTGAGTTTAGCAATTGAATGGGCAAATGCGTATGCACAATGAATACCCACTATAGAATCAGTTTGCATTTGTCTTTGAGCTACAGTACTTGCCGAAGTTGATGGAGACGCCATCTTGTCAAGTGAGCGAGCAAGAAGGGTGACTGTACGCTCGCATGTATTGTACTCAAACAGAGGCGTTTTCAGCCTTAATAAAAGTACAGACACACTTTTGGGTGACTGTAGAAAGAGCTGTGCTGTTTAGTTTCTGTCAAAACCGTTAACCTATGGATTACGAATTTTTAAACTTGCGGTTCGCTACAGCGTACCATAGTAATGAAGTGTGCGCATGAGGTACGCTATAGCGTACTTTAGTATAGAAAGAGTTAAGAATGTCTGGTCCTCCAAAGAAATTAACCACAACAATAAAAATGCGGATCTTCAATTTCATTGTGAATTTCATCCTTCTCTTCAGATAAGATTTGTGGAGAATGACAAAAAAGATGTTACAGAAAATCTAGACATTTATCAAGAGTTGTCTGAGGTGCATTTTTAAGATCAGCTGGCCAGACAAAATTACAAACGAGAAAGTGTGGCAAAGAGGGGGACAGGAACCAGTGGATAAACATATCCTGAAGTGGGGATGGATTGGCCACACTCTGAGGAAATCGCCATCCAGTACTACACGCCAGGCCCTGTCCTGAAACCCATGGGAGAGAAGGAAGAGAGGACGGCCCAGGAACAGTTGGAGGCAGGACACTGAAGCAGAGCTATAGAAGCTGCGATCCAGCTGAGGGGATGCAGAAAGGACTGCCCAGTCGTTGATGGCCTATGTTCCAATGGGAACAAATGGCCTAAATAAATAAGTAAGCAAGTTCCTCTGAGACACTGAGGAAAGCAATTTCCAAACCAGACTGCATGGTTTTCAACAAAGAAGGAAGAAAGAAAATTTATCAAAGAAAAGGGAACGTGAACAACAGAAGGAACTACAGTATTTGAATATGAAAGCTGGAAAACAGTGCCTCAAGCTGCAGAACAGAGGAAAGGGACGAAAGGTTCTTGTGGAGAATAAGGTGCTTTGACTTTTTGCATGGAAAACAAAATCTCGCTACAGCTGCTGCAGGCAATATCTGTTAGGTCCAGCCTGTCGGTGAAGTGGTGACAAAGAATCTCAACAAGACCAAAATGAATTAGAGGAGTTACACACAGAGGCTTGCTTTCGAGTATGTGTGCCAGGTACTGACAAAGAAATCATCAACAAAGTACTTTGGCAGAGAAAGCATCCAGGTCCAAGCTACAAAGCACAGAAGCTGAAAAGACAAGTTAACCCTTTCGACGATTCAGACGCTGATTGGCGACTTCCAGGTTGAACGCTTCAGACGCCGATCGGCGACTTGTACGCTCAACGCCTCAGGCGCCGACCGGCGACTGTTGCACTAGAGTTATCAACCTCGCTCGTTCTTCTTTTCATGAAACCACATAAGTTCGAAATGTTCGCCACGTGTTTCCGGAACGTCTATTCTTCGTTCGAGTTGTAAGTTGACGCACGTTGTCGAATATTTCCGAATTTCTTTAGCAGATTTCTCCAGTCGAAGCATGGCCAGCACTTCAGGAAACAAATGAAAGGGTGTTTACAACACCATGGCAGCATTACAATTGATTTTAAATGATAATTTGCCTGCTGGAGTGCTGATTGCTAACAGTGACAGTGGAGAAGAATTTGCTAGACTGGTCGAGAATGATTGACAAATAACACAAGGACATTTAATAATGTACAAATACATTTGTGAAAGGAGCCATGAAACCTTGCACTTTTGCAACATACAGTGTGTGTGGTGTTGGCGTTTCCAAATATGATGTGGTGAGTTTTTTGTCTGTGTGTTTGTTGTTGTTGTTATTGTTCTCTCTCTCTCTCTCTCTCTCTCTCTGTGTGTGTGTGTGTGTGTGTGTGTGTGTGTGTGTGTGTTCGTTTTATTACATTGTGTTATGTCTGTGTTTCCAGATGTATTTCCTGGTCTCTGTGTTCATTTTTCATTTGAAATGGGTTTTTTTTGTTTTTTTATGTGTAAAACGACCAGGAACATGTGAAAACTACACAAAAGTACATACTTTTTCATTTTCATCAACTGATTTCAAACTTCAGTCAATGTGTTCATACAAATAAAAATGCTGCTTATCACAATTTGCATTCTTTGCCCTTTAAAATGAGCTATGAATAAAGAAGACTGAATGAGTAAAAGCGAAGTTGTAGCAGTTTAAAGTGGGTTGGTGATGACACAGTTTTCCCGGCCCTCTGCTGCACAGTTGGTTTAGACAGAAGTGTACTGCTGCTCAGCTGGTTTGTACAGTGAGCTAGCTCTGCACCTCTGGCGATGAAAGGGTTAAAGCTGTGTTCAGAAATTGTTGTTTTATTCTTTTAATCAGGGAGAAAAGCTGCAGCCATACCTTGTGTACAATTTCCAAAACGTCTTGGAACCTGTACTGGCTCGCCACTAACGATATCATTCGGCAGTCAGATGTCCTACCTAGTCAGTTGAAACTCGTTTTGAATCTGTACTGAGGTACGGTTTGTACCTTCTTTACTGATGAAGGGGAAAAAAAACAACGGTATCTGTCAAGATTGTCAACTTCTTTTTCTTTCCACGTTCTGTGCTTTGTGGCTCAGATCTGGAATCTTTTTTTCTGCTAAAGCACTTAAGTACGTATTGCACAAATTAGAGAGTATCATGATCACCTGTCCGCTGATGATTTCTAAGCCAGTCACGTGGCACACGTGTTCGAAAGCAAACCTGTGTGAATCCACTAGATCCTCCTGGTTTGGTTTAGATTCTTTGTCAGTACTTCTCTAACAGACTGGATCCTCAGGTATAACCTGCAGCAGCTGTGGTGATAATTTGGCTACCATGCTAAAAGGTCAAAGGAACTTATTTTCGGTACGAGCTTTTCATCCTTTTCCACTTCTGCAGCTTGAAGCACATTTTCCAGCCTTCATATTCAAATATTGCAAGTTCTGCTGATGCGCTACGTAAGTTTTTCTATATTTATTTTTCTTTCATGCTTCTCTGTTGAAAACAAAAATGCACTCTGGCTTGCAAAATGCTTTCTCCAATGTCTCGGAGGAATGCCTCAAAGTGTTGAACAACTCTCCGATGTCTCGGAGGAATGCCTCAAAGTGTTGAACAACTTCATCATCAATTTATGTTGCTGGTTTTTTTGGGTTTTTTTGTTATTGTTTTTTTTTTTTTTTAATTCCGAAGCGTTTTATAGCAATCTCTATGCTATGGGCTTAGGTCCTCAAAAATGTGCAGATATGTCCATGTGATACAAGAAGTCTGCAGGTTCCAGCTGTCACCATCTATGTCTACAATGAAGCTTCTCTAACTGTGCAGCAGTTTGTATTAGAAATACAGACAAAGGGCTCTCCAGTCGATTCTTCAAAATGTATAATGAAATCTGGGACTTCCTCAACCCTTGATTGGAAATTGTTTAGACAAAGGGCTCTCCAGTCGATTCTTCAAAATGTATAATGAAATCTGGGACTTCCTCAACCCTTGATTGGAAATTGTTTCATGTTTGCTCTTTTCTTGATGCCACTGCTTCTATCTTCTTTTGCCATCACCAAGTCCACTTTAACAGATACACTAAACAAATGTAAATGTGAAACATGATACCCAAAAGTGTCCATCAATTAATTATCAACAGCAAACAAAAGCACACTATAGAATCATCGCCCCATTGAATCACATTCTTGAAATATTCATTTGCTGTTTAAGGATAGGAGAGTTATACAAAATCATGTTACATATCAGGTTGGCCCCACAATGGCCTCACAATTACCTTCAAGGTGCTAAATCGTGTAGCTTCCTGTGGAAAACAATTGTAAGATCACTACAGAAAACTCTAAATAAGAAAATGAAAACATATTACATGTGGTAGTTTCCATTATAAAAGTATGATTTCTAAGGGTTTGAAGTTGAGCTTGTCTTAATTTCATTGTCTGGAGCAGAAGAGAGTACCCTTGTGCCAAGGGCAATAACTCTTAGCGCGTAAAAATGAGTTTAGCAGACACCAACGAACATTTTGAGACCAGTCTATATCATTCCTGGGGATGGGTTGTGGGAGGTCGGGGGGGGGGGGGGGACTGGACTGGGGGGCATGGTATCGGCCTTGTGGACTATTGGGGGGGGGAAGAAGAGAGGGGGAATGGGAGGGAAGGGAAGGGGAATGGGAGGGAAAGGAGGGGAGCATAACTGGTATCACTCTCTGACATTGATTCCTTGAGGTTGCACTGTGCCAAGGCGGGAGATGATTTGGCTTTCCATAAATTTCCTGCATAGAGAGTCTCCACGGCTGTTGCACTAAAGTGCTGCTGCTGATATGTGTGAAAGGATGTGTCGTCTGGAGTTGAAGTGGTTTCTACTGGATTGTTCTCTCTAAGCCTCTTTGTCAAACATCTTACCTTCCAAAACAACGATTTTTCCGTGAGATGTACAATTTACCATACATATAAACTGTGCGCAGAGCTTCGGGCTGCGCAGAAAATTTGGCACCCAGATCTGCATGATCGCGTCATTTGCTGTTTCGACACGTTTGACGCACATCTGCCTACCGAGTTTGACTCGAAACAAAAACACACCACCAAGTTTGACTCAAAACAAAGACTCCCCACCAACGGTCTAAGGGAAAAGACTCAGAAAATTGACTCAGCAATCGCCAATCTATCTTAAACTGATTTAGTATCCGGTAGAATCCATAAACGTTGAAACAACGCACTCAACGCTGTTCATTTTGCTGCGAAGATTATGGCAAAGCAATGGGTGGCCGCGCCACTTGAAGAGGTGCTTCAAGAGAATGTTCCGAGTGGTTCTGTTGACGAGCGAAGCGATCTAGAAAATAAATATGAATACAGAGAAAATGAAGATGGTTTAAGTTAAGACTTAGTCCCTACGGATGAAAGTGAAAATAACGAAGAAGGGACTGACTGTGTTGAATGTGACAGCACGTGCTGCTCGTCATCTGTTGTTTGTTTTGTGTTTGTGTGTGAAGCTGGATTTAATATCAGTATTCAAGATCAACTCTTTGAATGTTTGGGATGAGTGTAACACTGCATTATTACATTACTATGTGATGTGTTGACACTTTCCCGTGCACGTTAATTCCTTATGTCGACAGCAGCTCCACGAAGACCAAACGGGGCACGTGAACCGCAGCGGCCCACTGTCTGACCCGGTCACCATTGACAATGAGAACAACTGCAACTTGAGTGATGTTTATGAAATAAAAAAAAAAGTGTTCTAAATTCAAATTCAGAAATTCAAAGACACTTTATTAATCCACATGGAAATTAATGTGTGCAATCACAGGCTCGTTGTAGACACCAACATAAAAATGAACATATGTACCATAAATACACTAAAACAAGTCAGATAAAAACTCTCAGTAGCTGACTAAAGCAGCCCCACACCCCCACACATGCACATGCATAAAGACAATAAAGTATTGCACAACAATGTATACCAATACAAAATATCCAGCAAGTAAAATATTTAACTCTCACCTACAACCCTCCGCACACACACACATGTAAAGACAAGGTAGTGTACAACATTGTAAAAAAAAAAAATCCAGCAAATAGATTGTATATAAATGTAATATGCGCGCGCGCGCGCACACACACACACACACACACACACACACACACACACACACTCCACAATATCCAGCAAATAAAATATTTAACGTGAATAACACACAAACACAAAACAAACAACAGATGACGAGAAGCACGTGCTGTCACATTCAATTATTTATATTTAAAATATTTTTGCGTCGTTTCATGTAACTTTGCATGCGTGTCTTATAAACCTTGTTCAGGTTTAATTGACATTAAAATTGATTCTGATTCTGATTCTGATCCACACACACACACACACGCGCATGCATGCATGCATGAACGCTTATGCGCCCACACCCTCTCACAACATATATCACGCCAATAAAATCAGTAAAGTAACAATAAGATACATGAATTCCATTAAATCACAAGCACGTACACACAAAGTAACGCTTGCCTGTGCTCAGCCACACAGTCCCACACAAAATATCTGCGCCCATGCACTCGCCTACTGTAGAGTTCAGGTGGTGCTGGGAGGGGTAGTGGGGGTGGGGGTGGGGGGGGGGGTGTCACAGTCCAATGAGTGAGTGTATTGCATGCTTTGATTGTTTGCGCGAATAGCTGAAGGAATGGGTACAGGTATGATGCAGGAAGTTTTCCAGATGGAAGGTATTTTGCACTGACTAAGAGTTCTAATTGGAAAAAAAAGTTCCCCTCTTTCTAATGTTTTCACTGTTGTTGTTGTTTTTCTCAGTGTTTTGTCGGTGTTAAACGAGTAAAAATGGTGGGTAGTCAGAGGGCTTCTTGCATGCTGATGCCGGCCGCCGTGACACAGATCGCCACATCTGGTTTTCATTGAGGGAAAAGAGCAGACAGAGGAAAGCATCGTCTGCCCAGAGCCCTCCTGCCCACGGATTTCCTTCCCCGTGGTGTGCCAGGGTGTGTCATCAACAATCAGCCTGCACAGCCACCAGAGGGTGTGTCGCCAAGGACCTTCTGAACGATCCTCGGAACCGAGAATCCTGCCATCATCATAGCATCACAGACAGCGTAGTGATCGTCATCTCATTTGTCCACTGTGCACAATTGTAGACGAGGGGTACTTATATGTTATGTTTAATCGTCTATAAATAAGTGACCTTTGGTACAATTCAATACTCTAGGAATATTAATATCAGTCTTCTTGTTTCACAATGGGTTTGCTCAAACGTCACGTCGAGAAGTCGAAAAGAAGAAGTCAAAGTTTACAATTTGTTTGAACGAAGCCTTCAAAAATCGATCAATAAGTTGTGTTGTTTTGTTTTGGTTTTACCGAATAAAGCATATATTGCAATCTTTTTGAAATGCGCTCTCTCTCTCTCTCTCTCTCTCTCTCTCTCTCTCTCTCTCTCTCTCAGGTTACATACAGGTGCCCAGATGTTGCAACCAATACTTTCAAAGATGTACAACTATAACTCCACCACATGGTAAGGTGATTTTTTTAGGTCACAATGGAAATTTCACTGGCTCCGTACAGCAACTAAACTGGCCATTACTTTTCCGAGGTCCTTGTGGACAACATCCTGAGAAGGGCAAAGAAATAAACGCGCCATTTATATTCCCAGACTGGTTTTGTTCTCGCAATGACTGTTATACACAGCGGAACCCAGCGTCCATGTCACTGTTGTACAAGGAGCCTGACCAGTGGTGTAGACCAATCCAACTCGTGTTCTCTTTCTGGCAGAACAAACCTCGAGCAATTGGTTCCAAGTGGAACTGTTCCAGGGCTGAATGGCCAGACCTGTATCAACACTTTCCCTGTGACAGACGTGCTCAGTGTGTGGAGGCTGAGGATGAAACTCACTGTTCTTACTATTCGTCAGATTGCGGAATTGGCTATGTAACGATGTCCATATCTATATATCTATCTGTCTATCCATCTGTATGTATGTATGTATGTGCACACACACACACACACACACACACACACACACACACACACACACACACACACACACACACACACACACACAAATATATATATATATATATATATATATAGAGAGAGAGAGAGAGAGAGAGAGAGAGAGAGAGAGAGAGAGAGAGAGAGAGAGAGAGAGATTTGTGTTTGTGTCTTTATGTGTTTGTGTGTGCGTTTGTGTTGAATTCTAAATGCTTAACCATATATCTATTTGGTATCATTCTGAGATCAGAAAAAAATAGAAAATAACAGTCCATCTGTATGTACTTGTTATTGGATTGGTTTTTGCAGTAACCAAAAGAAAAAATCTTATTGTTATGAAGGTGGGGCATGACTGCTTTGAAGGGCTTTTTTGTGAATAAATTTGGATATATTTGTTTTGTTCAGAAATATTTCCAGCATGTCTGGTTTTAAGTTTTTTGTTGTTGTTTTGTTCCATACCCGTGTTCAATGTACGAGTGAACACTTTTGGTTTATAAAAGTGTGTATTGACTTCACGGCACTTTTAAGAAACAGGAAAAATGTTAACACGGTGATCACAGTGATCATTACAATCTGCAGTTCTTTAGTTTGGTTTTCGCTTGTTGCAGATTGCAATTGAGCAGGACTGCTTCACATACAGTGACTTTGCTGTGAATGAATTGGGAATAGATGGATCAAAGGAGCTGTGTGCGAGTAACGGCGGCTTGCTGACCCAGTTCCAGTCCACACAGCAATGGATCAGCGTCATTTCAACACTTGCAGACAGTGGTGCAAGACCATACGACACGTGGATTGACATTAACGCTCTTCAACAAACTTTGAAGACCTCAGAAGATACTTACATGAAGAACATGTAAAGTGTGTGTGTGTGTGTGTGTGTGTGTGTGTGTGTGTGTGTGTGTGTAGACAATACTAATAATGATGGTGATGATATTAATGAAAATGATCACGATATTGGTGATCATAATGAAGAGGAAGATGAGGAGGAGGTGAAGGAGAAGGACCTTGATTACTTCCCTTGTTTTTTTCATTGTTTCTTGGTGGCGTTGTTCTTTGCTGTTTTAATGCTGTTGCTGCTGTCACCATGGATACTATGATCAACACAACACAACTGTCTTTGTCTGTACAGGTATATCAACACCTGGCAGTGGGGGCGTGGTTCAATAGCCTACAACTTCCACGCTTCGTTCATTCAGCATTGCAACCGAGCTGTCATCAGAGTCCGCGAAAATGATTCTCCAAGTGTAAAGACGAACCCGTGCACTGAAAATAACGTCAGTGCAATCTGAACATGAAATGAAAATGTGAATGCAATCTGACCAAAATGTATGCTTATCTAAACCGCAAACAAACAAATTCACAAAGACACAGAAAATGCAAAGTTGGCTTGATCTAAAAAATTTTTTTTTTAAAAAGGTGTTCCAGCTGTAGGTGTAATTAAGGCGAAATAGAAAAAAAAAGGTTTCAGTCCTGCTCCTGTTCGTCATTACAATGTATTGGTGAACTGATGCAAGGATACATCAGGTTCAACAATCTGAAGCGACAGAAACTAAAACAAGTCAATAGCTTCAGTTTCAGTTTTAGTTCATCAAGGAGGTGTCACTGTGTTTGGACACATCCATATATACTGCATAACAAGAGTGTGATGGATGCCTTACCAGCAGCAATACCCAACACGCTTAGTCAGTCCTTGAGTGCAACCATTATATTTGTGTACCAGTCAGGGTGGACTTCTTCCACGAGTTTTTCCAGAGAAGAACACGTTTGTTGCCATGGGTTCTTTTTCAGTGCACCATGCTGCATATGGGACCTCGGTTTATCGTCTCATTCGAACGACTAGACGCTCAGTCCGATTTTCCAGTCAAACATGAGGGAAAGGGCGAGAGTAGGATTCGAACCCAGACTCTCACAAACACTGTATTAGCGGATAAGCGTCTTAACCATTCTGCCACGTTCCTCCGAGACAAGGCAGTATAACACTTTACAATAGCAGACTTCCTTCCTCCTTGGGAGACCATGGAATTAATGAAATAAATATGTGTGTGTGTGGGGGGGGGGGATGCATAGAGAAGCAAATGGGAAAGAGGAGAGACGCTGACACTAACATGTTTAATTAATGTCATTTGCTTCACAGTTCTTGTGACACTCGATGATAATGTTATTGTTTACATAGCTATTGTTGTTCTGATTTGCACACCCAGGTCAAACTACAGTCGCATCAGGCATACAACTGCCTCTCTCCCTCAGAGAGAATTCAAATGGCTCTCCATCGCAGTCTGTGAAGGTTTATCATTTTCCATTGTTCCCTGTACTTGATTCCCTCCACTACTATGTTTTATCAATTTATTTATTTTTTTTTTTTTTTTTTATGTTGGAATATATTGTTGAAATGGCAGAAAATGTATGTTTGTGGATTTGGAAATGTCACAGCAAAATATCAACAGCTTCAGGGGTGGCCCCTGGCTCCCATTCAGTGCCTTACACCCTGACTCCATCCAGAGGGCCTATGGGCACTGTCTCCACCCACACAGGAATTCTCCCCCCCCCCCCCCCCCCCCCCCCCCCCCCCCCCCCGACCCACACGAAATTACAGTGTGTGTGTGTGTGTGTGTGTGTGTGTGTGTGAGTGTGTGCGTGTGTGTGTGTGGTTGAGTACATGATTGGATCCCCTTTTTTGTTAACAAAAATAAAAGATTTTACTACTGCACCATTTGATGCTTTATTATCTGACGTACACAGCCCGTTAATCTTGTCTCTGGCTACTGAATGTTACATATTGAACCATAAAATTCATAATGATGCGGCTATCATACCGTGTCATAAAAAAATGTGCCACATCTCAGAATGAAAAAAAAAACAAAAACCGAAAATGGGAAAACGAAAAGGCTGTTTCTTTTCAAGACGAGTTGTCTAACGCTGAGCTTACAGACTTAAATGACGCAATCAATGCTGATGATAATGACGTCATAAATGATAAGCTCGCAAACATTCTGATTCAGACGGCAAAGGATACTCTTGGGACATATCAAATTCGTACTTCTGAGACAAAACGCAGAGACAGTCACAGTTGGTTTGATACCACATGCAAACGAAGCCAATCAGATTTTTTAAAGCTAAACACAGAGTAAAAAAAAAAAGAAAAACAAAGAGAAAAGATTCTAGTGAAAATAGAGACAGGATCGAAAGAGTCAGCAAAAGTTATAAGTCTGTTTTAAAGAAAGCAGGAAAGTTGTAGAGAAAAGAAATGGCACAGAGAACTACGAAGTTTACACAAAAAGTAATTCAAAAGAAATCTGGAATAGAATTAAAAAGAAAAAGAAAACATCATGTCCCATAGATTTAGAAGACATGTTTCACCTTTTCAGCAACCTCAACGTTAATGATAATGAACATATTGACAGTACAACGACAATACATGTTATCAATTTAGAGGATAATGATGATATTTTGAATGTACGTATTACTGAAGATGAAATTACTTCAGCCATCAAAAGACTGAAGAAAGGCAAAAGTGCCGGTGAAGACATGATTTGTAACGAATATATCATTAGCAGCGTTCCTTTGCTGACAGAAACATATTGTAAATTATTTAACAAGATACTGGACGAAGGTGTTGTACCAGAAAATAGGTATCCGGCTTGATAGTGCCATTGTATAAAGGCAAAGGTGATACACTTGACTGTGATAATTATAGGGGAATAACTTTGCTCAGCTGTGTTGGAAAGCTATTCACTACAGTGTTAAGTGTTAGACTTACTGATTATATCAATGTAAACAATATACTTTCAGGGGCTCGAGCAGATTTAGACAGTCCCATTCTACATTAGATCAAAATCAATGTTTGTTTTTAAATCACTAATTGATATTTTCTCCATGAAAAAGAGGAAATTTTATTGTGCTTTTGTTGATTAAAAAAAGGCCTTTGATTCAGTTTGGAGAAGTGGGTTATGGCAAAAACTTGTCCATGAAGGCGTGAATAGTAAAATTTTGCGTGTCATAATGAACATGTATGATAGAATTAAGTCATGTGTGTTTTTAAATGGTGAAAAATCTGATTTCCTTAGCATGTGTAAGGGTGTGTACGACAAGGAGAAAATCTCTTGCATTTGCTTTTTTCTCTGTATCTCAATGATTTAGAGTCATATTTGACTGAGCATGAGAATCCATCTGTTGATCTTTTATTGAATGTTAACATTTCAGACTTAGATAGTTACATGCGATTATGTGTACTCTTGTATGCAGATGACACAACTGCATTTCGGAGACGAAAGAAGGATTACAACAGTCCCTCAGTGTTTTTCACAAATGTTGTTTAAAATTGAAGCTAGTGGTTAACGTAAAGAAAACTAAAGTGACGTTATTTAATTCTACAAACAAGCTCAAGCCTGTTTTTAAGTTTGGTGATTCATGTTTGGGTGTTGTCGGTTCTTTTGGTATCGAATTCAGTAGAAACGGAACTTTTTACAAAGCTAAAAGAATGATTTATGAACAGGCTCAAATAGCTATGTTTTTGTTACTTCAGTCAGCCATAAACCAAGATTTACCTTTACATATCGTTCTGGATATGTACCAGTCCATGGTTGTTCCTATTTTGTTGTATGGTGCAGAAATATGGTGTTATGAAAATGTAGATATACTTGAAAAATTGGAATCGAAATTTTTGAAACGCTTGTTCAAACTGAACAGGAATACTATGACCCAAATTGTTTATGGAGAAACTGGTATTTATCAAATTAGTGTGTTAGTGAAAATGAGATTAGTTCGATTTTGGACCAACTTAGTGATATCTGAAATATTCTGGGAAAATGTATTTGATATTACTTGATTTATATCGAAATGCTATTTATTCTTCAAAATGGATGAGTTATATCAGACAAAATTAAATAGAAACAGGGTATGACTGTGTTTGGGATGCTCAATTCTTCTTAGAGAGGGAATCTTTCTGCAAGAATGTCAACATTGCTTTGAGAGATAGTTTTCAAAATCTATGGAGACATGCTCAAGAGGCGAGTGGTAAATGTTTGTTTTATCGAAATTTCAAAGGTGGATTTGGTAGAGAAAAATATATAAGTCAAACGCCTGATAATTCCGATCAGCTTCTTCAGATTTCGAAGTAGTAATCATAAGCTGGAAATAGAAACAGGGAGATACAAAGGCATACCATGAGAGTCACGACTTTGTAAGGTTTGTAACATGTCTGTGATTGGGGATGAGTTTCATTTTATAATGGAATGACCCACGCATGATCATTTACGAAATATATATGTTCCTAAAAAAAAAAAATGTCTCCAAAATCAGTTTTTAATTGTTGTAATATGCTCAAAGGAGGCAAAAAGTCATTTTTGCTGTAAGTAAGATGATTAGATTTGCAAATGTTGCCTAACTACATTTTTGGAGTTAAAAGACATTCGTGTTTTCTCACCTTTTATGTTACACTGTTCTTGTGTATTTGGAAATGTTTGTTCTGGGCATGAAAACATTATTTTGCAGTAATAGTCCATACTCCAATAGGAGTGAAAGGATAAATAAAACTTGAAACTTGTGTGTGTGTGTGTGTGTGTGTGTGTGTGTGCTTAATGGCTTAATAAATCTTCTTTTTCCTTACAGACACCCAAAGTGAAAACACAAGCTGTGCTGTGCAGAGCGCCCACAGGAGCAGATGATCAGCCCAGTAAACCAGTTCTGATTGAAACCAAACATGACCTCACAGCTTTACCTGTGCCCCTCGTCAGATGTCTATCGGGGCACGTGACACTCGTTGCACTGGCCTGTGACCATGACAGTCTGTGCACAGAGAAACTGGAGCGTAGACATATGTCACGATCGGCCAAGTGTAAAGCTGCTCCGACACAAGTCGCTCCTTACTTCAGGTGTGAGGCCACAGGTGAATACGTGCCGTACACTGTGGTGTGTGACTGGCGTCAGGACTGCAGAGATAACAGTGATGAATCGTTCTGTCAGTTCCCGCCTTGTGCAAAAAACACATTTACATGTGGCCAGGGACAGGTACACTCTCTTTGTCTGAATCATTCTTTTTCCCCCATAAAGCGTGCATGTGTGTGTGTGAGTGTGTGTGTGTGTGTGTGTGTGTGTGTGTGTGTGTGTGTGTGTGTGTGTTCTGGGGGGGCAAGACAGACGGACAAATAGACAGACACAGATACAGATAGAGAGAGTGAAGACAGACAGACAGGTAGACAGACAGACACAGATACAGATAGAGTGAAAACAGACAGACAAATAGACAGACAGACACATATACAGATAGAGAGAGTGAAAGAAGAGACAGAAAGAGAGATAGACACAGAGATACAGAGACACAGCGTGACAACCAGACAGCGAGACAGAGATATAGAGAGTGCTCATATTTTTCTGAACTGAGCAACATTCCTTGTCCTTTTTTCTCCACTGTTGTCCGTCATTTCTCTTTCAGTGCATCAGTGTCACACATGTGTGTGATAATTACGTCGACTGCAGGACAGCACGTGATGAACAACACTGTGATTCTTTCCAGTCAGTCAAGACGGTTTTCAGTGTCACAAATCCACCAGCACTCGTCAACTTTGACAGACCTGGAAGTTTCTCTGTAATCCCTCTTCCTGGAAACACGACTCTATGCCCAGACACTCACTTCCATTGCCCTGGAAATGGTTATTGTCTACCTGTCTACACCATGTGTAATGGAATGTTTGACTGTCCGGGACATGAGGATGAAACTGGGTGTGCCAAATTCACATGTTTAGGGTTGTACCGATGTCGTGGGAAGGACCGTGGAATATGTCTACACGTTGACCACCTCTGTGACGGTTGGCCTCAGTGTCCACAGCAGGACGATGAACTGATGTGTGGGACTGACTCTTGTCCTGATCGCTGTGTTTGTCATGGACTGTCGTTTACTGACCGTCTGGTCTTTCAGCCTGACACGTTCCCCAAGTTACGTTATCTGGAAGGCAGGGGGAGTGGTATCACCTTGGATGTCATCACAAATCACACCATGCTGATTCATCTTGGTGCTGGAGCATGTGGCTGGAGAAATTTCAGTGACATACTTCTGCCTAACCTTCATGTGTTAGACATCAGTGATAATGTTATGCAATGCATCGATTTTAATCAATTTTCACAAATGGGCGAACTTAAAGAACTGGACCTCTCTGGTAATCCTTTGACCAACGGAATTTGTAGTTTTGAAAAGCGTCACATATTGAAATCCCTGCTATTGCTCAATCTTTCGCGTGTTTCATATAACTTTTCTCACTTGCACGCTTTCTCAGACTTCATGCCCCAGACGGAAACTATAGACTTTTCCCATAGCAGATTGCTGAACTCTCTCCAAGGAACGGGATTGTTTAGGAACCTGAAAAGTTTGGATTTGCAAGATTGTCATATATCTGATTTCAGCCCAGACTTTCTAAAAGAAATGGATAATTTACAAGAGTTGTTTGCTGAAAACTTCAAGCTTTGTTGTCCTGCTCTGCTTCCAGACAATTTTGTGGGGACATGCCGTGTGCCAGAAGATGAAATCTCCTCTTGTGATAACCTGCTGAAATATGGCTCTTACCGAGCTGTAATTGTCATTTTTATCATGACTGCTCTCTTGGGGAACATCTGCAGCATCGTATACCGTATCTGGTCCTTCTCCTCAAAAAGTAAAGTTGGTTATGCAGTGTTTGTTATTCATCTGTCTGTGTCTGACTTTTTCATGGGAGTTTACCTGTTGATCATTGCAGTGGCTGACCGTCTGTATGCTGGCACCTACCTGTGGAATGAATCTCACTGGAAGGGAAGCAGTGTATGTGCGATTTCTGGATTTATTTCCCTTTTGTCTTGTGAAGTATCATCGCTTCTTGTTTGCCTCATCACTCTAGATCGTTTTCTGGTCATGCGATTTCCTTTCAGCCGTCTTCGTTTTGGACCAACATCAGCTCACGTGGCCTGCACTGTCAGCTGGGGACTAGGGGTGATCCTGGCCTCAATCCCTTTACTCCCTGTGACGTCCCACTGGGAGTTTTACAGCCAGACAGGCATCTGCATTCCTCTGCCTGTCACTAGATCTGACTTTCCCGGTCGCCATTATTCTTTTTGCATAATGGTTATATCTAACATGGTCATATTCATGTGTATAGCTACAGGCCAGGCTCTCATCTACTGGTCAGTCAGAGCCAATACAATGTCAGGTCATGGATCAAATAGCAAGGAAAATGTAGTTATCAAAGACAAAACCAGATCTAAGGAGGCCACCATCGCTCGTCGACTCCTGGTCATTGCCATGTCAGACTTTCTGTGCTGGTTCCCCATTGGTGTCTGTGGACTCCTGGCAAAGCTGGATGTACCTGTTCCAGGAGAGATCAACACAGCAATGGCTGTCTTTGTGCTGCCTTGTAATTCAGCTTTAAACCCTTTCCTGTATACATACACTATTGTGCAAGAGAAACGTAGAAAAGAGAAAGAAATCAAACTACAAAAATTTATTGCTGCACAAGTCAAATCAGAAATGTCTGGTTTCAATCGTCAGTACTGACAGTAACCCGTCAAAACTATCCTGACCAAATTTCCATTTTGTTCAATTTTCATGTGTCAAAAGTATCCGACCTAATTTCCATTTCGTTCAATTTTCATGCATATAATCCATAATGGTCTATCTCTTTGTGGTCCAGCTACAGATCTGCCATCTTAGCCTTGGCATCCAACAGCCCCAGTTCACCATCCCAGTATCCAGAATCTGTAGCTGAAGGGCTATTTGCTTTTGGAGTCTGTCTGGGGCGATCTGGGGCCATTGGTCTTGAACCTGAATAGCGCGATTGTCTTAACAGTGATGGAGCTGTAAGAGGGTGGTCACCTACTTCAACACTGTGGAACCGGTTGCTGTGTCATAAAACTTGGCCTCTTCAACATCGACCAACGGCTGATTGGGTGAACCATATTTGTATGGGTGGGTCATGAATTACTTAGTGAGACTTGTGTGTGTGTGTGTGTGTGTGTGTGTGTGTGTGTGTGTGTGTGTGATCGTTCTTTAGTTTAGCGCTTTTTCATTATCAGTGATATTGACAATTCAAAAAAAAAAAAAGGTTGGGGTGTGGGGGTTGGGGGGCAGGGAAGAGAAAAACAGAAGAGGTAGAAAACTAGAAAACTACCAAAAAATGCACAACAAACATGCAGCTACATTTAACAATAACAATTCAATAATAATAATGATAATGATCAGAAACCATTAACAGAATTATGAAGTACATTAAAGGAATGTTGAGATAGGGCTATGAAATAATGCCTGTGAAAGTTCGACCTTTTGGAACCTCGTCAGCAATAACTTTCCAGAAATCATCTGCAGAATAATTATTCTCTTTGAAATACTTTCGCAAGAAGGTACGTAACTGCTGACAGTGAAACAAACAATGATGCAAGCTGAACTGCTTACCACAGATGCATGTAACATTTTTACTATACTTTGTCTTCAGTGCATCAAGTTTTATACGGAATAAATTTGCGGTTATTAATATTGTATAGCAAGCTGATGGATTCGGTATCGTTTCTTTAATACTATTCTCGGGGAATAATGTTTCTTTATGTTTTAAAAACTTTTCCTTCCATCAGTTATGAAATCGACCCCATGCTGATTTTCCTAACAAAGTGTATGCCTCTTTTATTGAAAGACGGACATGTATTTTTGTCGATTTTTCTGAACCATGTGCTCCTCTTTTAGCTGCTTTATCAGCAGCTTCATTGCTATGAATGTCCACATGAGAAGGCACCCAACAAAAATTGACCTCAGTCCCTTTAATCCCTAAACAATGTACCAAATGATTTGCCTCAAGGTCTTGTTTCAAGGCTAAATAATTCTTGAGCATAAAGTACTGATTTGGAATCAACAAAGAGTGTTATTTTCGAGAAAACTATTTGATGGCTCACTAAGTAGTTCAGAGCTTGTATAATAGCAGTTAGCTCAGCTGTGAATATGGAAGGATGTTTTCCAGTAAAGTAAGATTTTTCAACTTTAAAGGCAGGAATATAGAAAGCCGCACCAGCATTTTTGTCATCAAGAACAGATCCATTTGTAAATATATGGAGATGATTTTTCTGCAATATGAATTCTTGCTGTATTTGTCGTGATATTGATGTTTTCTTCCTTTTTTGTTTCAGAATAACTGATATTAAAATCTGCTTTCAACATTTCCCAAATAGAAACAGGAGAATGATGTTGTTTTGCAGCTAACTCTTTCATTTTAACATCAGATTATTTTAACAAATTTGAAACGTAAGTTGCAACTGTTTCTTGTGATGAAACGGTTTTAGCTCTTTTAGGAAAATCAATGTCAGATCTTACTGTGAGTTCATCAGCAATGAATTTTGTTGTTATTGAAGTGTATCATACAGCGAATTTTGCTGTTGCTAACTCACAATGTTCATTTAAGGGAAGAATTCCGGCTGTTTTGTATGTTTCCTGGTTGGATGCATGAGAGGGCACTCCGAGGTCAATTTTGTTAGCCTTAGTCTACACTTTCAATCTTTTGTAATATATATTTAGGCGCACTGAAAATATTTCTCGTGCATAGGCTATCTTAGATCTTACAAGGGCCATGGCAAGATGAATCAATGTTTTTGTATCCATTCCCCAGGGCAAGCGGCTTATAATTTTCATAGAATTGATACTTTTCCTTGCCTTTGTTAAGATGTAATCAAAGTGAATGTTCCATGTCAGCTTTGAAGTAAGATAAACACCTAAAAACTTCACCACCTGTTTATAATCAATGACGTCACCAAGTAATTTTAAAAAATGAGTATGCTAGATGGGTTACAACCTGAATTAAACAACATCATACATGTTTTTTTCAGTCAACAAAGACCATTTTCAAACATAATCATTGTTACCAAGGTTATCAAGATCAGATTGATACAAACGACGTATGTAATTCTGTGCTCTTTGTAGGGTTGACTTTTTTAGATTGACACCCATCCACATACATATATCATCAGCATACTGTACTAACACTACACAATTTGACAATGCCTTTTTGGAGATCCTGAATAAGAATATTAAAGAGAATAGGGGCTATCACTGAGCCCTGTGGAATTCCCATGTCAAGTTTATGCGGCAAAGAATAATGTGTTCCCAGCCTTGCTTAATTCTATTTGATAAAAAGCTTTTTATATACCCATAGAGATTACCAGATATTCCAATCGATTTCAGTTTGAATAACAGACGTTTGTGCCAAACCTGATCATAGATTTTTTTTACATCAAAAAACGTTGCTAGGACACTTTTTTTGCGGGCAAACTGATGTTTTATTTGAGTTGTAATATTTACTAGGTGTTCGACCATTGATCTTCCTTTTCTAAAGTCAGCCTGATTCACTGGAATGATACTGTATTTTTCGCAGTAAGTTATTATTCTAAACAGGTCTATTTTTTTCCATTAATTTACTGACATGCGAGGTCAAAGCAATAGGCCTGTAGCTGTTTTGTATTACGTTTATGTTTTCCTGCTTTTAAAACCAGTACAACCGTACGCCAGTAAAACCGTACGCCAATGCCGTGAGCAGAACAAGGAGCTCCACATGGTCTTTGTAGACCTGACTAAGGCCTTCGGCACGGTGAACCGCGGTGGTCTGTGGATGATCCTCATAAAGTTTGGCTGCCCAGAGAACCTAATCCAGCTGACTGCGTCATTACATGATGGCATGCAGGTGAGAGTACAGGAAAATACTGACATGTCGGATCCGTTCCCTGTTGTAAATGGAGTGAAGTAGTGCTGTGTCCTGGCACCCACACTGTTCTCCATTCTCTTCTCTGCCATGCTGATTGACGCCTTCCAAGACAGTGATCGGGACATCTACATTCAGTTTCGCACAGATGGCAAACTTTTCAACTTGCGCGACTCCACGCCAGGTCCAGGGTGTTTGAGGCACTGTTGAGAAAGTTTCTCTTCACTGATGACCGCGTGCTTGCTGCACACACCCATGAGGACATGCAGTTCATTATGGACATTTTCTCAACCTCCTGCAGGCGCTTTGGACTCACCATCAGCCTGAGCAAGACCGAGTCCATGTACCAACCAGCTAGCTCACAGAACGCCCCCCCCCCCCCCCCCCCCCCCCCCCCCCCCCCACCTCCCCACCCCCCACCCCCTCCCCCACCTGTAATCAAGATCAATGACACAGAGATCAAGTCAGTCGACAAGTTTTGCTACCTGGGCAGTGCCCTATGCAGCAATGGAGCCCTTGATGCAGAAGTGACGCTGCGCATCGCCAAGGCCAGCTCCGCGGACTCAACAACAGGCTGTGGAACAACAAAGGCATCAGGCTCAACACCAAAATCAATACCTACAGAGCTGTTGTACTGACCACCTTGTTGTACTGCTGTGAAACATGGACGACGTATCGCCGTGACATTCAACAACTTGAGCAGTTTCACCAGAGATGCCTATGAAAGATACTCGGCATAAAGTGGCAAGACAGGGTCTCCAACCTCTAGGTCCTAGAGAGCAGCGGCTTGCCCAGCATCGAAAGCCTGTTGATCCAGTGTCAGCTACGCTGGACAGGACACGTTGTCCGCATGACAGACAGCAGGATCCTGAAGATGCTCTTGTATGGCAAGCTGAAGGAAGGCCACAGCGAACTTGGAGACCCTGCAAGCGCTTCAAGGACACCTTAAAGACAGACCTCAAAGCCTATGACATAGACATCGCTTCCTGGGAAACTGATGCCCTTGACCACTCACGCTGGAGGATGCTGTGCTCTAGTGGCATAAAGACGTTTGAAAACAAGAGAACGCTGGCCATTAAGGAGAAGCAGGGTTCAACTTCTTGAGACGCTTTCCCTTGCAACACCTGTGGGAAGTGCTGCGCATCTAGAATCGGCCTCTTCTCCCATATGAGGACACACACCGACAGATAAGCCTGCCTGCCTGCTCATCCGTCGGTCCGACGGGAGACTCCATCACAAAAGAAAAATGCAATAATGAAATACACCTTTTGTTTTTATTCGTTACCATTATAATTATCAAAGCTGTGAACAGAATATTATTTTAGTTCTTTTTGAACCCCAAACAATTTGGGCATATTGAACTTGTTTCTGTTTTCGTAAATAACAAATATTAAAGAGTGGTAACTCTTTTCATGAACAAGGTACACAACTTCTAGTGAATGCTGCTTACGCTACCAATTCAGCTTGAACAGAGGTAAATGAAAGGTACATTGGAACAAACCCAGACACTTCCTCGAAAAAGGAAGCGCCGGTCTGTCTTTATACCGATCATTTGACATGTGCACACAGCAACAATGACAGAAGAAATGTGCAAACACAAATAATAAGCTTTTATTCAAGACTGGCATAGCCTCTTTAATCCTGAATAAGCCACACAGAACACACGGACAATACAGAACAAAAACATGGTTGCCTCGGTGGTTTTACGACTTGAAATTGATAAACAATGAGGCCAGGAGATTAAATGATTAACAAATAATAAAGAGTGGTAACTCTCTCCATAACGTTTGACACTGATAAGTGAAATGATCATTGTACACAGCGCTTAATCAACTGTGTGTTTATTGTACAAAGATGTTAATATGTTTGCAGAGGCGTTCGTGCTGATGTCCGAACCTACGAGTTCAGCAGTACCTCTCCAGCCTCACCAACCCCCCTTGTACAACTTGTATTCCCCTTTTCCCTACCCTCCTTCTCCTTCATTCCCCTTCCTCCCACTACCCTTCCCGACAATGTGCCAAGAACATACCACTTGGAAAACGTTACGGTGTTCGCATTTTTGTGTCCTACACTCTTCTCAACGGAGATAGAACCACTGATCTATACTGACAAGAGAAGCGAAATGGCTGAATGAACACTTCCGCTGGCTTCAGTTAGGAAAGGGGCTCAAAGAGGCATGCGTTATCCATGTATTTTAAGGTTAGTGAGACAGAACCATTGAACTCACAACGAGTACCCCCCTTCTACAATATGCAGCGTACGGGACCTCAGGTTTTCGTCTCGTCTGAATGACCAGACGCTCAGCTGGATTTTTTCCCAGTCAAACACGGGAGAAAGAGAAGAACGAGGACTCGAACAATCAGACCCTCACGGACACTGTATTGGCAGATAAGCGTCTTTACCATTTTGCCACCTTCCTCCTTAGGAAATGAATCCGGGGGGAGAGGCAGGAGAGGGGTGTTTCTGAAGTTGAGTTAAAACGGTGCTTGGAGTTGGTTTCTCTTTTTAAAGCGATACACGGCCTGTATGCTGCATGCGTCTTGCTGCGTTGCCGTGTGCGGCAACCACGGCACAGCACGGCACGGCACGGCACGACAACACGCCTTTAAAATGCCCCTGTGTGCATCGTTCTCGGCGCTTGAGGCATTTTCACAGCTGTTGTGAGTGGCGGGTTGTTCGTAGTGCGTGCGCGCTTTGGTGTTGCTGTCCACTTCAAAAGTTCTGTTTGGCTAAGTTTTTTTGTGTGTTTTTTTCCCCCCCCCCTTCATTCTGACGTCGGGATTTTCACACATGCATGCACAAAAAAAGCCAGGTCAGTTTTGAAGTATTTCGTTGTTATCATCGTTGTCAGTTTCATCATCCGTCATCACTGTTATCGTCAATAACGTCATCATTTATCGAAATGAAATATTAAAAAGTTGGACAACCCATAATCATGTCACAGAGGCAGGAGAGAGAGAGAGAGAGAGAGAGAGAGAGAGAGAGAGAGAGAGAGAGAGAGATGCTGCGAAGTGTTTTTCTTCTGTATTTTGGGCTTGTCTGTCTTTGAAATATTGCATCGATTAAGTGGGGTCTGTAAAAGCTGAACTATCGTCATCGTCGACATTCTTCTTTTGGTAGTAGAAGTAGTAGTAGAAGTAGAAGTAGAAGCAGCAGTATTGTGTTATAGTATTCTTATAATAATTTCTTCTCCTTTTTTTTTCTTTTTCTTTGGGAGGTATTGGTAATTTTTTTTCGTATTGTTCATAAGTTTTTACTGTTTTCTTAAATACAAGGAAGAAATATTCTTAATCACACACACTTTTTTTTTTTTTTTTTACCCTTGTTCTTAGGGATGTTTTTCTTTCCATCATCATCATCATCATCATTATCATTGCCAGCATCGACATCATTTTCATCATCGTCATCGTCAACATCATCATCGTCATCATCATCATCATCAACAGCATCATCATCATCATCATCATCATCGACGACGACGACGACGACGATGATAATGATGATGATGATGATCATCATCATCATCATCGTAATCATCATCATCATCAGCAGCACCAGCAGCAGCAGCAGCAGCAACAGCAGCATCGTCGTAGACATCATCATCATTATTATCATCATCGTAATCATCGTTAATATCATCATTATCATCGTCGTCGTCGTCGTCATCATCATCATCAGCAGCAGCAGCAGCAGCAGCATCGTCGTAAACACCATCATCATCATCATCATCATCGTCGTCGTCGTCGTTGTCGTCGTCGCTGCCGTCGTCATCATCATCATCGTCATCGTCGTCATCATCATCATCAGCAGCAGCAGCAGCAGCAGAAGCAGCATCGTCGTAGACCTCATGATGATGATGATGATGATGATGATGATGATGATGATGATGATGATGATGATGATCATCATCATCATCATCATCATCATTATCGTCGTCGTCGTCGTCGTCGTCATCTTTATTATCATCATCGTCAGTAGCAGCAGCAGTAGCATCGTCATCGTACACATCGTCATTAGCATCATCATCATCTTAATCGTCGTAGTCGTCGTTGCTGTCGTCGTCGCAGTCGTCATCATCATCATCGTCATCGTCATCATCATCATCATCATCGTCGTCGTCGTCGTCGTCATCTTTATTATCATCGTCATCAGTAGCAGCAGCAGTAGCATCGTCATCGTACACATCGCCATTAGCATCATCATCATCTTAATCGTCGTAGTTGTCGTCGTCGACATCATCATCATCATCAGAAACAGCAGCAGCGTCGTCATCTTTATCATCATCACCATCATCATCATCAGCAGCAGCAGCAGCAGTAGCAGCGTCGTCGTGTACATCATCATCATCATCATCATCCTAATCGTCGCAGTCGTCGTCGTAGTCGTCATCGTCATCACAGTCGTCGTACTGTATGTTCTTCTCCTCTTTCTCGAGCTCTGCTCCTCAGCCTTTTGCGGTTTCTCTCACTCCTTCTGCTCATGTTGAACCCCTTCCCTGCTACTTCCTGCTCCTCCCCCTTACCTCCCCTCCCACGTCTCTGACTCTCATTGCGAACTGCTGAGCTGACGTACTACTCTGCCTGTCCATCTGTCTATATGTCCGTCTCTGTCTCTGAGCTGACAGACTTCTCTGTCTGTCCCCCTGTCTATATATGTCCGTCCCTGTCTCTGAGCTGACATACTACTCTGTCTGTCCATCTGTCTATATGTCTGTCTCTGAGCTGACAGACTTCTCTGTCTGTCCATCTGTCTATATGTCTGTCTCTGTCTCTGAGCTGACAGACTTCTCTGTCTGTCCATCTGTCTATATGTCTGTCTCTGTCTCTGAGCTGACAGACTTCTCTGTCTGTCCATCTGTCTATATGTCCGTCCCTGTCTCTGAGCTGACAGACTTCTCTGTCTGTCCATCTGTCTATATGTCTGTCTCTGTCTCTGAGCTGACAGACTTCTCTGTCTGTCCATCTATCTATATGTCCGTCCCAGTCTCTGAGCTGACAGACTTCTCTGTCTGTCCATCTGTCTATATGTCTGTCCCTGTCTCTGAGCTGACAGACTTCTCTGCCTGTCCATCTGTCTATATGTCTGTCTCTGTCTCTGAGCTGACAGACTTCTCTATCTGTCCATCTGTCTATATGTCTGTCTCTGAGCTGACAGACTGCTCTGTCTGTCCATCTGTCGATATATCTGTCCCAGTCTCTGAGCTGACAGACTTCTCTGTCTGTCCATCTGTCTATATGTCCGTCCCTGTCTCTGAGCTGACAGACTTCTCTGTCTGTCCATCTGTCTATATGTCTGTCCCTGTCTCTGAGCTGACAGACTTCTCTGTCTGTCCATCTGTCTATATGTCTGTCTCTGTCTCTCTCTGTCTATCTCTATCTGTCTTTGCTTGTCTAGCTTTCTCTATCTCTGTCTGCCTGTTTCCCTGTCTGTCTCTATCTGTCCCTGTCTGATTATTTGTCTGTCTGTCTTTGCCTGACTCTCTGTCTATCTGTCTATCTCTCTAGGCTACCCTATTCTCTGTCTGTCTCTCTGTCCCTGTCTGCATGTCTGTCAGTCTGTCTTTGGCTCTGTCTGACGATGTATGGCTGTCCCTGTCAGTCTATGTGTCTGTCTGTCTGTCTGTCTGTCTGTCTGTCCGTGTCTCTCTCCGTTGGGGTTGATAGCCCAGTGATGAAGAGTTCATTATTCTGACAACACGAAAACCACATAACATTCTAATCAACACAATACCCGCATAATATTTTCATAACATTATACCAAATAACTCCCCAGCTGCTACGGGCCCAGGTTAGTTTTACGGGTTATTGTACTCTCCCCCCCCCCCCCCCCCCCTCCACCCACCCCCACCCCCACCCCCCAAAAAAAAAGTTCCCAGCTGCCATGTGCCCGGGTCAGTTTACAGGGTGAGTTGATTGAAATCTTCTCCCAATTAGCGATATCTGATCCGACAACAACACACACACAAAAAGAGTTAGAGCCTAGACCACAGAGGAGGGTTAATAGGAGGTGGGGCGGGGACAGAGGTGGGGGGGGTGGGGGAGGGGAGGGGGGGTGGGGAAAAGGGGTCAATCCATTTCTATACCGGGGGCTAAGAGCACAGAAACAATAGATATACTCTTCGTGACTTGGAGGCCGAGAGATTGGGGGTGTAACCTGGGCAACACACTCTCCACCACTGTAATCAAATTCTAGCCCTGGCAGTCGGGACAGCAGTTACTGTCTCCTCTGCTGTTTCTGATGGCCACAGTTGAACACGACCATCATGTATACACGCATATATCGTGATGATGTTCGTCCTTCGGATTCGAAGATGACCATGGCTTCAAAATATTAATATCAGATGGAAGATCGGTGGCTGTGGGTCCGGGGGTGACTGATACATACATACATACATACATACATACTCCTCTACTCTTCGCAGCATGTCAATAAATCGTCTTGCCACACGCATTGCGGGCCGCTACTGTGGATATAATACAGCTTAATTTCATCCGCTGCTGCTGCTTCTAATGTAATGCCACGACTGTTATTGTATCAGTTGCTGGTGTACCGGTGATGTTTCAAAAGCAACACATGTTCATTTATGGAGCGTTTTGTCTTCTGCGCTTACTCACCGTCGTTATTACTAGTTGCTTGTGGGGTGGGGGTTGGGGTTCGGGTGGGGTTGGGGGTTGGGGAATGACTGCAACATCTGTTGTTGTTTCGGACCACTGGCAAATCATCCCCCGTGGGGGAGGGGGAGAGTCCAAATCGTCCCCTGGGGAGGATTTTTTTTTTTTTTTTTTTTTTTTCGGTCACAACAGATTTCTCTGCATGAAATTCGGGGTGCTCTCTCCACTCAGGGAGAGCGCGTCACTACAATGGGAGCGCCACCCGCTTTTGGGGGGGGGGGGGGGGGGGCTGAGGGGGAAGTATTTTTCCTACAATTTTATTTTGTTTTTCTATCGAAGTGGATCTTTCTACAGACTGTTGCCAAGGACAACCCTTTCGTTGCCGTGGGTTATTTTACGTGCGCTAAGTGCGTGCTGCACACGGGACCTCGGTTTATCGTCTCATCCGAATGACTAGCGTCCAGACCACCTCTCAAGGTCTAGGGGGAGGGGATACTGGCGACTGTGGCTAGCGTCCTACTAAACAACACCGCCCTCCCCTCCTCCTCTCCCGACCGCCCCCCTCCAAAAGCAGCTAGTAATAACGGCAGTGGACGGCCCCGTGAGGAGACAAAACGCTCCATAACTAACCATATGCTGTGGAAGTGGGGGTTGGGGAGGGACAGAGGTAGGATTTTGGACGTTATACCGGTACGTTTTGCACGTTGAGCTCCTGCTGGCTTTGGCGTGACTACTGCTACTGCTGCTGCTGCCACTACGTCTGTTGCTACTGCTCCTGTTGCTGATGTTGTTACGTATTCAGCACGTGGCTCATGCTCTTTGTGTAACTACTGTTGTTGTTGCTGCTGCTGCTGCTGCTGCTTCTGCTCCTGCTGATACTTCTACCGATGCTAATAGTAATACTTACGCTTATGCTACCACCTCTGCTGCATCGGTTGCTTCTGTAAGGCTTTGTGCGCTATCGCTCCTGCTGCTGATAACTGTCTTTGCTGCTGCTAATGGTTCGTTTACTTCTGTTACATCAGCAGCTCCTCTTGGTTCTGCCAGTACTGTATCACTACCGTTGCTGCCACTAACATCGCTGCTGACTGCAACAACCACTGCTATAGTACTGACTGCGAAGTAACGGTAATGGTAGGCCTGTTGTTCGGGTCTCGGACAGATCGATTTTTTTTTTTTTCTGACCGTTTCGATTGGAATCAACTACCACTACCACTATTGTCACTGCTGCTGCTACTGCTTCGGCTGCTGCTGCTACCACAGTGTTGCAAGCAGACTGAGTTGGCTTCCTTTTAATTTTTTTTTTTTTATTTTTTTTTTTTTTACTAGAGATAGATTTGAATTGTACATTGTTTCTTTTAAACTCATGTTTCGTTCGTTCTACATGTTTAGCTCAGGATTGCAAAAAAGATTTCTATATGTGACGTTTTCGCAAAAGTGACGTAGTTTATTGGTTGAGATACGTCACAACACAAAAAACCTTGAGTTCTGAGATGTCAAGCGAGAGGATCAACGGTTATCTTTTGATAAGCTAGGACTTGCATGTCAAGCGAGCGTGCCTAAAAGTTGTATTGAAGAACACTTCAAGAGCTTGTGAAAATATGGTGTTGAATAACGCATCAAGGAGCCTGTGAAGTAAGGAGTCCGCTGATCGTCGTAGTGATCGATGCAGAAGTCTGATCTACAGTAAGGATTGAATTACGACGAGTTGTAAAAGGCACGTTTCCAGTGTTTTACCGTTATATTTGTGTTGAAGATCAGAGCTGTAAATCTTCTATCGAAATTGAGGATTTTGAACCTTATACACGAGTCGGGTAATCCTGCAGTTTAGAATACTAAACTCAGGGGGCCGTTCAAATGAAAAAAATAGAGGTTGTTTTAGACTGACCTTGATGCGCTGAGTCGAATGCAACCCTCAGCTAAGCTCTACGGCCACTCCTTGTCAATGAAACAGAGACATAATAAATAGTAAACTCAGTCGGTCACTTCCCGAGCAACTATCGGCGAGCCATTTCACCCACGTGATCAGCAGTCAAAATGGCGTGCAGGTCGGGAAGGAGTACTACTTACCGTGCATTTGATCCAGTTTCGTGGCAAAAGGAGTGGTCTTAGAGCTTAGCTGAGGGTTGCATTCGACTCAGCGCATCGAAGTCAGTCTAAAACACCTTCTACTTTTTCATTTTAACGGCCCCTGAGTTTAGTATTCTAAACTGCAGGATTACCCACGAGTCGATATTTGCTCTGTCCGGATCTGATTCAACGAGAAATTAGAACTAGCACTTGCCGCTATCAGACAGCGTTATACGTCCTCTGAAGATTTTTAAGAACAGGTGTTTAATTCTTGCCATTTACGTTAAAAAACAAAAAACAAAAACAAAAAAACAAACAAACAAACAAACAAAAACTATCGTCACCTACCTCAAACAGCGACCTGCTTCATCTGAGTAGTGTCCATTAAGTTCGAGAGTCGTGATCAAAACCCATATTACAACGTAACACACTGCTGCTGATACTAATGGTCCCCGTCTGTTTAAACTGATTTTCGCCTGCTGGTGTCTACGTCGTGGAGTTTGAACTGCGTCTGTGATGGCTGGGCAGTCTGGTGGATAAGTGGCAGTGAGTCTTTCAGGCCTTGCATCACAATCTGTCTGTCTTTCTGTCTGTTGCTGATAGTCTGTTTTTTTCCCTGTCTGTGTTGTTTCGTCTGTGCCTGTCTCTCTGTCTCTGTCTCTGTTTTATATTGTCTGCCCGTTTCTGTCTCGGTCTGTCTCTATGTCTCTGTTTGTCTGTCTGTCTGTCTGTCTCTGTGTGCTTGTCAGTGTGTCTGTCTGACTGACTGTCCGCCCGTCTCTGTCTGTCTTTGTTTGACTAGGTCTGTATCTGTCTGTCTGTATCTCTCTGTGTGTCTCTTATCTGTCTGTCTGTCTGTCTCTCTCTCTCTGTCTGTATGACTCTCTGTCTGCCCTGTCCGCCTGCCTGTCTGTCTCAAGATAGCCCATTAATTAAACCGATTTGATCATTCTGATGACATTATACCTGGTATCACAGCCTGTGTCAGATTTCTTGCTATGACTACTAATGATGTTTCCACGTCAGTGACCAATGTCATTGCCGCACAGACCAGAGTCACATTCTTTATTTATTTATTTATTTTTTTTAGAATTGACACACGTATCATTTCTTTTCCTTTTGCTGGTTTTTATTTTACATACTCATAAACACATTCCCACATTTTGTCAGAGGATCTCCTTCCAGACATATCACGTGAGGTTTTTTTTTTTTTTTTTATACCTAAACATCAGAACTTGCCCAGACATTGTGGGTATGGTCTAACACATCGTAAAGAAACTTCGCCAGACAGACAGTCATTTTCACTTTGAATGTCCATTGCACGTACGACTATGTAGATGGTGTACGACTCATGGGGGTTATTAAAATCGTTCCAGAATGACCATGGAGTCTACAGGAGACTGTTCAATTACACTCCAGTCCCGTCTGAAATGTCGTTCGTCTGAGGTCCTATTTGCATTTCGTAGCGTGGAGCGAAAGAGAATGTGAGGGAGAGAGCGAGTGCGTGGGGTGTGGGCGTGTGTGTGGGGTAGGCGTGTGTGTGCGGGGGGTGGGGGGGTGAGGGGATATGTGTGTGAGAGAGAGAGACGGGGGGAGAGGGGAGGGCGTGGGGGGGGGGGGGGGGGGGGGGAGGAGAGAGACAGAAGGGGAAAGGTGGGAAGAGCGAGATGAACAGTGGCAGGGAAGGGAGAGAGCAAGTGTGAGAGAGATAGAAAGATCGAGAGAGAGGTGGAGAGAGATAGTGAGAGAGACAGAGATAGATGATAAGCCAGAGAGAGGGGGCGGGAGGGGGGAGGTATCACGTAGAGAAAACAAAAAACAAAACAAAAACAAACAAACAAACAAAAAAACCGTTCTTATGATGGCACGAGGATCGTGCCCCCCCCCCCCCCCCCCCGCCCCCCAACACCCCCCTCTTCGACCCCCTCACCCCCATGGCCACCCCCACCCCCCTCCCTCCTCGCACCCCCTCTCTCTCGCCACCAATGACCTGTAATCACACAACATCTCAGAGCTCACGTCCACGCGTTCGCAAACGAGTGACAGGGTCTCATGTCCAACCCTTCATCTTCCCCATCGCAGCATGCTGTATTCCCCTATACATCAGGCGGACACCCTCATCCCTCTGCCTTTCTTTTAAATTTACCTCTATTCTTGTAATAAACAAATGAAAAAAAACACCAGAGTATCCTGGTATTCTAATGTGATCAGTATCATCAAGCTTTGTTTCTGTAAAAATAACAACCTCAAATTCAGAAGAAATGAAGTCAACAAAGTCTGGGCATAGCAATTTAGTTTTCAACCCTCCTACATTTAAGGCAAGAAATGAAAGAGATTCATTTACATCATCTGGTGGTCTACTGCATCTGTCAGTCCGGTTTATATCAGGAACCACATGGCCTTACCTTATCACCACAAATATAAACAAGAGCACACACATCATTATTATTCCCTTTGTCGCCACACTAATACCAACATCAGCACCTGAAACAAGACAAACAATACTAACACATTCTCTCTCTTTATCATCACAAAAATGAACATCAACACATGCAGCAAGGGCAGCTTTGTTTGCACAGTCTTTCTCCTTGTCACCACAGATAACAGCTCCAGCACCTGCAGCATGATTGGTTTCATTTAAAATTATACAATCTGTTTCCTTATCAATACTAATATCAACACTAGCACATGCAGCAAAACAAATAATAATAATAATAATAATGGTATTTATATAGCGCTGAATCTTGTGCAGAGACAAATCAAAGCGCTTTCGCACCAGTCATTCACACGCATGCATAACTCTAATACTGTAGAAACTAAAGACAAGGAAGGGCAGGCAAGGGAGGCTATTTTGGGAAGAGGTGGGTTTTAAGGCCAGACTTGAAAAAGCTGAGTGTGGAGACTTTGACGAAGCGAAAGAGGAAGTTCATTCCAGTCGCAAGGCCCAGGGACAGAGAAAAAAACGGCGGCCAACAGTCGAGTGTTTGAATCTGGGTATGCGTAAACAGAGACAAACAGTACCAGTGCAGTATTTCTCCTTATTACAATCATCACTATCGATATACGTACCAGGACAAACACTGCCAGGACAATCTTTAACCTTATCACCACTCGTATCACCACTTGTATCAACATCCTCACATGAAGCAGAACAAAAGCTACTTACACATTCTTTCTCTTTATCACCACAGAAAACAGAGTTAGTGCATGTAGTGTGGCAAGCGTTAATGACAATATTTTCCCACTTCACCACTATTATTAGTTTCAGCTAATGTATAATAACTTGTAATATCATTAACACAATCGTTTCCCTTATAACTACTATCAGTTTCAGTACATCTATGGTGACAAACATTATTAATATAATCTGCCCCATTATCCCAACTAACAATATCAGTTTCCGCGTGTACAACATACTCTTTTCCCTTTATTACCACTAACACATGCTTCAGTGTATGTGTCATAACAAAGATTATCAACACAATCTTTTCCCTTATCGCCACAGGTGTCTGCTTCAAGTTCAATTTATGCAGCAAAATAAGATACAGTCAGAGACAGAGGGGGGACGGGGGGGTGAGAGGGGTGTGTGTGGGTGAGGGGAAGGGGGGGTGAGACGGAGGCAGACATAAACCACATAAACATACACACAGACAGAGAGAGAGAGAGAAAAAAAAAAAGTTTTATCACTTTAGAAAACGTCCTCAAAATGACAAGGGGATCTTTTCAAGGAAAGCAGCTTACACAGTGAAGTGAAGGCCTAGAGGTAACGCGTCCGCGTAGGAAGCGAGAGAATCTGAGCGCGCTGGTTCCAATCACAACTCAGCCGCCGATATTTTCTCCCCCTTCACTAGACCTTGGGTGGTGGTCTGGACGCTAGTCATTCAGATGAGACGATAAACTGTAGTCCCGTGTGCAGAATGCACTTAGCTCACGTAAAAGAACCCACGGCAACAAAAGGGTTGTTCCTGGCAAAATTCTGTAGAAAAATCCACTTTTATAGGAAAAACAAATAAAACTGCACGCAGGAAAAAAAAAAAAAAAAGGGGGGGGGGGGGGGGGTCGTAGTGTAGCGACGCGCACTCCCTGGGGAGAGCAGCCCGAATTTCACACAGAGAAATCTGTTGTGACAAAAAGAGAAATACAATTGAGTATGTGACTTTCCTTTCACTGACCTTCGTGGGTGACAACAGTCCCCACACCCATTCTTTAGATCTTCGATCATGCCTCAATCAGTCATGCTGCCATTTCATTGAAGGTTGACGATTTTATCCGTTTATGACTTCTTCTTTTCATATCTCCACCAAATATCGCGCGCGCGCGCACGTGTGTGTGTGTGTGTGTGTGTGTGTGTGTGTGTGTGTGTGGTGTGTCTGTGTGTGTGTATCTATGTGTGTGTGTGTGTGTGTGTGTGTGTGTGTGTGTGTGTGTATGTGTGTGTGTGTGTGTGTGTGTGTGTGTGTGTGTGTGTGTGTGTGTGTGTGTATCTATATGTGTGTGTGTGTATGTGTGTGTGTGTGTGTGTGTGTGTGTGTGTGTGTGTGTGAACAAAGGAGTAAATAAACAATGCAATCGTGTTGTGCGTGTAAGCCTCTCAATCCCTGCTGGAACACAGGGCGGAGACAACATTCATTTCTCCCACGCACATACACGGTTCCGGGAACATTCATTGTCTACAGCTGTGCCCGCCACATGTGACTGTCATCATTGTATTGCGGCTGCCTTCACCTCTGCGTCAGTGCGCCGGTGCTACGTCTGCCTTGATCCCCTCACGTGTAATTTGCCACCTAGGGTGTTTGTATTGTTCTAAGAAAAAAAGGAAAAGAAAATAATAATAATAATAATAATAATAATAATAATAATAATTGTTATTAGTATTATTATTATTATTGATATAATTTTATTATAGCCAATAATACTATTATTTTGATTATATTAATTTCTTATTTTTTCATAGATATGTCAAATTCATTTAATTTAAACATGTATTTTTTTTTATAATCATGAGCCAAGACAGAACTGACATCAAGTTGAGACAGGATTGACGTCACGTTGCGACCGAACTACTGACGTCACGTGGAGAACGACGCCACGTTGAAACAGAGCTACTGACGTCACGTTGAGGGCAGAAGTACAGGCGTCAGGTTGAGACAGAACCACTGACGTCACGTTGAGACAGAAGTGACACCCAACCCTGTTCCATAAAAGGCTGGCAACAAGTCTCTGGACGTCTGAATTGGAAACGAAATATTTGACACAACTTTACTGCAGACATTCAGGCTTGGCATGCTAACGCTCAGCTGATATCACAGACTGACAAAAGCCTACAGCAAAGCCAACAGCAAAGTGAGAGCTGTGTGATCCATGGTTTCTCTGTTACAATGGGAAGTCATTAACAGCTTAGTCTTTTGTGAAAGACTGACACTATAGGAGGCAAGATTGTCACTGGTTCTTAGTGCTGCAGCCTTGGGTGCTAACTGGCCTTTGGGAACCATTCCAACGCCGACTGTCCTAAATCCCTCTCTTGGTCGAGAGAGTGGGGATGTAACTTGGGCAAAACACTCTCCACTGATTGCCATAATAATAATAATAATAATGAATACTTATATAGCACACTATCCAGAAATCTGCTCTCAGTGCTTTACAAAAACGCTTTTGTTAACATAAAACATTATATCTATGTTACATACACACACCAAAATGTGACTACACACACACACACACACACACACACACACGCACGCACGCACGCACGCACACACACACACACTGCATACATACATTTTAACATACATGTGTATCTAATAGCTACCCTAACATATACGCACACAAAGGCAGGCACAAACTTACATAAACACACGCACACACAGTACACATTCATATACATGCATGTAGTTATGTACACATACATATGTATACACACATAGTCAAGCACAGCTAACGCAAAGGAAGTGGACCTGCCACAATTGAACTTATTGCTGAGGGAAAAGGTGAGTTTTGAGACGAGATTTAAAAGATGCGAGGGAATCAGAATGACGGAGGTTATCAGGGAGCTTGTTCCACGTCTTTGGCGATTGAAATGAAAACGATCTGTGTTATAAGCTATATAGTCAAGGCTACTTAAGCGGCGTCAGCAGAGATACGTTTGCATAGCTTAACTCACTCGCTGCCATTGTCCGCATATGCGGACATCGTCGGAGAAAGCGTTGGATGCCAATGTCCGCATATGCGGACTTGGATTTTAAAAAGTCGTGCTGTCGGAGTGACGCGTCGGATGCGAAAATCAAAAGCAGATGTGATATCTTACGTCACCTCTGGTCAGCTTTTCATTCACACACGCTGCGTGTGTGTCGCGATAAGCTCAACCGCAGTTGATAACAAAGCGTACCCCCTGTCAGCTTTGTAAGTTGTTTGACAAGATGGCGTCACGGCGAAGTGTTCGACACGGTCGGAGAGGTGAAATGTTACTCAGCGTCGAAGATGCTTTGGAAATGATCCAATCTGAAGGCCCTGATGTCGAAGGAGATAATGTTGATTCTTCGGACAGTGAATTTGAACCAGATCCCGATGAACTAGAAATAGATTCGGCCGCTGAAGAGAGTGTTTACAATGGAGAGGAAAGTGAGGAACATGTGCCAGCAGATGAGACAGACACAGACGACGAAACCACTGAGGAAACGCACGATTTTGCAAGTGTTTTCACCCGTGATTGGACTGACAATTTTTCCTTTTTCCCTCTTGCACATCCCTTCACTGGCATACCAGGTTTCTCAGCTGACTGGCCAGTCAACACCCAGCCGGTTGAGTTTTTTTCTTTGTTCTTTGATTTTCATTATGTAGAGACAATATATTTTTTTTTTATGTGTGAATTTCAACTTTCTTCACCACCTGTTCATACTTCATTGCATGCACTAGGTCTTCAGTTCCTCAAATAGTGTTAGAATGTGATGTGGAACATGTTCGTGTACCTTTCTGATGGGTGCAAAAATGCTAAAAAATACACAAAATATGGATACCGCGATCAACATCAAGATGGTGAGTAAATACTTTGATTTTTTGCACACGTATGGAACAACATTCCTTGCATACATATAATAAATATCAATTGTCTGGGTGTTTATTTGTTTTTTTTTACAATTTTTTCCCCATCCTATACAAACCCTGGGTTTTCAGGGATTGGCAAGGGCAAAAACTCTTGGCATGGAGTGAGTTAAAACGTTCCCTGTCTCTTCTCTGATCTCATTCGCTGAGGAAAATTTTCAACGTTAAAGCAAATTTGGCGCTGCTAAGATAAGATCACTAATGCAACCAGTGCAACTCAGGGCTGTTGAATCATTGCTCAGAGGACAGGAGAACAGGCGAAACCAAGACAGGACGCTCATGGCAGTGAAACTGAATATTGTAGCAATATGTGGTGTGTCGTACAATACCAGTGCGGACGCACTGAGAATCCAGATCTTGGCTCGGTTGTCATACATTTATTTGACCACTTCTCGGCAATGTAGTACTGTCATTTTAAAAAAAGTGATTTAAAGGATGGCGTAAATTTCACGCAAAATTATACCACATAACATAGAAATGATCAAGAATCAAGAATATTTAATCCTTTCAACCCCTTTTAGGCATGGATGATATTATATAACAGCAATTGTATTTTGCACCAAAATGAAACATAAACAATTAAAATAAAATAACTATCAGAAACAGAATACAAACTATATGAAACACAACGTAAATGATGATAGGTTTTTTTTTGTTTTTGTTTTTTTTTGTTTTTTTGTTGTTGTTTTTTTTGTATTAAACCTCAGGATAGATCAGACTACGTTGCTCATCTTTGCAACATTACTTAAGTTTAACCAATTTGTCTTGGCTGCATGAAATAAGTTACACAGAAAGCCTATTCCAACAAGAAAAAAAATAAACAATCGTTGGATTTTTTTTTTTTTTTTTTTTTTTTTCTCGCTGACGTTGTATTGCTACGATCACATTACATGGCGCACATTCAAGTTCGCAACATCTGTTGCCCCGAAGGTTTGTTTCGATCTCATGGGATTTCTGTCTGTTCGTTTCATATGGATGTCGTCGGATAACGTCATGATGAATATACACTGCATGTGGCATACTGGTGGCAAAAGATACACATTTATCGATTTATTCATTGGTTTATTTATTCATTTATATTTTCTTTTTTTGTCATTTTTTTTTAATTTACATTATTTAATAGATTAATCGTGTCATAAAAAGCGACATTCGGCAGTATGTCTTTTTAGTGTTGAAATTCTGGTGCGCACCAATGCGGTTTATAACTGTGGTGAAGCCCATGCACACATATGAATCTCCGTTTTTGTTTGTCTCTCTCTCTCTGTTTCGGTCTGTCTGTCTCTGTCTTTCTTTGTCTGTCTGTCCCTGTCTCTCTCCTTTCTTCTTTTATTCCCCCTTCCCCCCCCCCCCCCCCCACCTCGTTTCTTTCTGTTTGAACAAATCACACACACACACACACACACACACACACACACACACACACACACACACATCCACACACACACACACACACACACACACATATCCACACACACACACACACACACATCCACACACACACACACACATATATATATATACACACACGCGCGCGCACGCAAGCCAACCACAACGAAACATCAGCAACACAACAGTTATTACGTTTACACGTATTGACATGGACTCCCTTGCCAAGCCATCTTGAGAACGTTGAGTTTGCTTTCCTGCAGAATTGTCCTAAGTATGCGGAACTAGCGCAGATGTAGAGAACATTCTCAATGCTATCAGCAAACGTTTTTTTTTTTTTTTTGTTTTTTTTTTTTTTTTAAAGATAATATTGGACGAATGGAGAAAAAAAAAAAAAAAAAAAGAAAAAAAGACGGGTGCAATAGCCGAGTGGTTAAAGCGTTGGACTTTTCAATCTGAGGGTCCCGGGTTCGAATCTCGGTAACGGCGCCTGGTTTTTAAGGGTGGAGATTTTTTTTTCGATCTCCCAAATCAACACATGTGCAGACCTGTTTAGTGCCTGAACCTCCGTGTGTACACGCAAACAGAAGATCAAATACGCACGTTAAAGATCCTGTAATCCATGTCTGTGTTCAGTGGGTTATGGAAACAAGAACATACCGACCATGCACACCCCCGAAAACGGAGTGTGGCTGCCTACATGGCGGGATTAAAAATGGTCATACACGTAAAATCCCAGTCGTACACATATGAGTGAACGTGTGAGTTGCAGCCAACGAACGAAGAAGAGGAATAAAACAAACAAAAACAAAACAAAACAAAAAACAGAACATAACAACGAAGCAATTGCTGTAAAGAAATTAGTGCCTACATATGCAGTTATATGGCCTTTCTTACTTTTGGACAATGCTCAGAGAGAGAGAGAGAGGGGGGGGGGGGAGGAAACAAGAATCTGAGCTTTTTTTTGAAAAAGATTATGATAAACAGGAGAGAGATTGAGATATACGGATACGGATGATTTATTCATTACAGGCCAAAGTCCCCAATGAAGTGTATGTGAACAATTCCCAATACATAATTTTTATAACACGATGTGCGAAAACCACGATGATTAAACGGATACAAAAACAATGAATTTATTACAATATTAATAGAACAGTTTATGACGTAGCTATTTATCTGAACTTAAAAGCCTTGTTGAGTACAAAGATGAAATTACTTAATAACGGTAGCATCAGTACTTGACATCAATAAAGCATACTTAAACACACAGGGTTGTTTATAGTGTTTAGGTGAGAGAGGGAGACAGAGAGAAGTCTGAAGTCTGAATGGTTTATTATTCATGCCTTTCTGCCCGTGACAACATGGGTAAGAGGGGGGGAGGGGGGGGGGGCGGTTAGGGACTTCCGTGTTAACATCCATTATAAAGAACAACGTCAATATATGAACAGCAAACAAAGAGTAGAAAAGAGAGAAAGGACAGACAGAGTATAGCACACAGAGAGAGAGAGGAGGGGAAGGGGGGGGGGGGGGGGGGCAGAGAGAAGAAAAAGACTAAAGATAGATGGGCAGATTGGTGTGTAACCATACGTCATTAACTAAAGATAGACTTGTTTCCATGCGTGAAGGCTTTGGACAAGAACAGAGACAGTGCGATGCATGTCTTCACATCTGCAAACAACAGTGACAATTTAAATGCATCAGGGCGCACATGTTACTTCTTCGGTAGATACTGTTCTCTAATATTTTTGTATTCAGAGAGAGAGAGAGAAGGGGGGGGGGGGTAGACACACAGACAGATAGAGAATGACAGAGAGAGAGAAACAGACAGACAGAGATAGAGAGAATGAGAGAGAAAGGGGGGAGGGCGAGGGATGAAGACAGAGAGAGACAATCAGAAGGAATCAGCAGACTTAGCACTGCAGAGATCGGCTGATGAACGAGTTATGTAAATCCCAGGACTTGGTTTGCACGGGCGATCTTTTCAGCGCAAAGTTTCCCCAGTGTTGAGAACTGGCCAAAGTCCGTGTGGTGGAATTAGCGTGGAGTTGGGAACGGATTACACAAACGCAGAGCTGCTGGGGATGGTATATATATACATGCACGCAGAGCCCTTTCTGTCCTGAAAGTAAATGGTTGGCATCGATTACTTTCGAAAGATACCAACCAGAAAAGGTGTTCTTATGACTGAGGCGGCAGCAACAGCTGTGTTGTGTGTGATTGTTGTCATCGATCGTCACTGTCAATATCACCAGACGCAATCACTGACAAACGAATAGGGGAGGCGGCGGGTGGGGGTGGGGGTGGGGATTGGGGGTGGGTGTGGGCTGGGGGTTGCTGGGGGACCGCCCATTCGTTTTTTTATCCAGATAATTTATACTGTGAGAGAGAGAAAGGGAGGTGGGGGCGGAGGGGTGGGGGTAACAGGGATAGAGAGGGAAGGAGGAGGAAATGGCGAGAGAGAGAGAGAGAGAGGGGGGGGGGGGTAGGGTAAAGAGAGGGGGGTGGGGGATGTAGAGAGAGATGCGAATTCTAACTCGTAAGGAGACGAGACACATTTATCAACCCCCCTACCACCACCACCCCCAACTCCCCCCCCCCCAAAAAAAAACAACAACAAAAAAACAACAACAAAAAACCAACAAAACATAAAGAGAGCAAGGAATTGGCAGAGATGAAAGGAACACACACACACACACACACACACACACACACACACACACACACACACACACACACACACACACACACACACACACACACACAGAGACTATTACACTGCAAAGTCAAAGAATGAGAGAGACCGACAAACAGACAGAGACACGGAGAGAGACAGAGAGAAACATAGAGAGACAGAGAGGCGCGTACATGGATTCATACAAAGACAAGAGGCGAAGTTTTCAAGACTCACATGGAACACGATCGATCTGTATCACAGTTTTACAACTTCCCCAGTTTTTCACCACAGCTTCCCGGATTCGATAGAGTGGAACAAAAACTCAACAACAACAACAACAAAAATCTCCTGTCTCCTAATATCCCTTTTTATTTATTATTTGTGTATTCATTTATTAATTTGTGTATGAATGCATGTATGTATGCATCTATTTATCTATCTATCTGTTAGTTAATTAATTGATTCTTTTTTAAAAGATTTATCGTATCAATAAATGAACTGCTGTAATTAGACGATGTACATACTGCATAGATTGATGCAAATATATATATATATATATTTTTTTTTATGTTCACTGTCAGAATAGGATTTTCTTTTCTTTCTTTTTTTTTTTTTGTCCAGATCTGTTGAAACATTTTGCTTGTGCTATAGTCTTAACCACACTGGATCCGCATTTAACCACAAATCACAAATTCGTCGATATATTCGAATATGTCCAATATTTAACCCTGTTCTCATCCACTCCATGATTTTACCGCTCAGATCCTTCATATTAAAGCTAGGCCTAACGTTTGCAGAACGATTCCCACAGAAGCGGACTTTTCAAGAACTACGGCAACTTTCCACGGGAATTATTGGTATGGTAATTCCAGTTCATTCAGTGCCCTCTCTGAAATATCCGTATGCAAAAATTAGCACCTCGATGGTGTGGTTGGTGCTAATCTCTGTGTTCTGCCTAGAGTTTTATTTATTTATTTATATATATATATATATATATATATTTTTTTTTTTTTTTTTTTTTTTTTTTTAATTTTTTTTTTTTTTTAACCACAGACAAGAACTAGAATGCCACCAATACCCTCAGGTGAAATATTCGCATGCAAAAAATAAGCACGTCGGTAGTGTAGTTAGTGCCATCGTCTATGTTCTGCCTTGATTTCTTCTTCTTCTTTCCTTTTTTTTTTTTTTTTTTAACTACCGACAAGAAATAGAATGCCATGTTGTCCATGTTAACTCCAAACAAACGTTCCGACACTGAACCGGGAAGCCAAAAATTGTTAACCATGCTGAAGTGTGCACTGAAATTTTTTAACGCTGGAAAGATCAAATTTGCTTCGTTTGACTTGACCCTTCTGATGGACACACACACACACACACACACACACACAGTTGATAAAACGCTGACACTTATGATGACATTTGCAAAATTTTGCTATCGTTCCCTGTTCGTATGGTTCCGTGGCCTTAACTCTCTCCATACGAACGGCGAAAGAGACGGCGTTAACAGCGTTTCACCCCAATTACCATCATCAAAATATTGCAAGCGGAAGGCTCTTATACTGAAGACGTGAATGTTGACAAAGAATACCACAATTCTGACGACGGAAGCTAAAGGTTGGGTCATTGAGACACCCACTGGACATCCGAAGGGTCTGTGTAGAGGAGAAGAGAGGACTAGCCGTACTGAGTGAGTTAAATGAATAAATAACCTGCATCTGAATCTGTCTTCTTCCATGCAACCTCCCCTCCCCTCTCTCTCTCGCTGCTAGGTCTGAAAGGAACAGATCTCTATGGAACCAGGGCTGTAAATAAGTGTCAAAAGGCGGATGAATAATTGAATGACTTGTCCCCGTTATTTCAGTTCAGACATGTTCTCGGCAGCTGGGCAGCAGTCACAATGGTCCTGGGTTGAAATGACTCAGCGTGACGACTTACTGCCGTGCTTACGTCACGCTCAACGTCCGCTGAATATGACGTAATCATTCGGTGGTGGGGGTTTCTCTGAATCCGTGTACAAAGAGAAAAAAAAAATCGTAACCTGGGTGGGTGTGAATGAAATGGAGAGCGTTTGTGTTGGATGCGTCTCTAGACAGGAAGCCAGTGGAGCCTCCTTTAAAACGGACGTGATGTGTTCAAACTTCTTTGACTCTGGCAACAAGTCTTGCCGCAGCAATTTGCACCTTCTGAAAATGTTTTGTCTTGTTTGTTTGTGGGTTGTTTTTTTTTTGTTGGTTTTTTCCTTTCTTTTTTTTTTTTTTGTGTGTGTGTGGAGGAGATGGGTTGGGGGAGGGGGGGTTGCCGATAGGGGTTGGGGAGGAGGTAGGTTTTTTTATCTTTCTTTTTTTTTTCAAAGCCTGTCCTGCAAGGAGACAGTTGCAATAATCTAATTTTGATAGAATAACAGAGACAGCCATAGTGCGAACTGCTTTACCGATTAGATGTGGTACCAGTCTTAGACCGTTAGACAGTGGTCTGATATGTGAGTAACAGGACCTGGTGATAGATGAGATTTGTGGTTCAGGTGAAAGATAGAATAACACACACACACACACACACACACACAAATCACGGTATTGAAGAGTGAAGCGGTATCAGGGATTTTACAGGAACGGTATTTCTTATGGATGGATGTTCGCAGTGAAGAACGTCTGTTTAATCTTCAGTTTTACCTTAAGTGTGTATATCCAACATACAGTTCAGACGAAGTATATTAAAGCTGAAAAATTACAGGAGAAAATGCTTAATATATCTCAATATGAACCGCCTTGTTCAACATGAAATTCCAACAAATCATACTGCAACAGAAAACAACAAGAAGAAGCAAACAAGAAACATGATACATAATGTTTCAGTATCATCGGTTGTTTTTTTTTTTTTTTTTTTTTTTTTTCTTTTTTTTTAACATACAAATCCCATAAAGCATGCTGCAGCTGAGTGAAGAAAATAAAGTGTAAATAAAAGTAAAGATGCTTCGCTTTCCTGAATAATTGTATTTGTATTTCTTTTTATCACAACAGATTTCTCTGTGTGAAATTCGGGCTGCTCTCCCCAGGGAGAGCGCGTCGCTACACTACAGCGCCACCCTTTTTCTTTCTTTTTCTTTTTTTTTTTTGTATTTTCCCTGCGTGCAGTTTTATTTGTTTTTCCTGTCGAAGTGGATTTTTCTTCAGAATTTTGCCAGGAACAACCCCTTTGTTGCCGTGGGTTCTTTTGCGTGCGCTAAGTGATTGCTGCACACGGGACCTCGGTTTATCGTCTCATCCGAACGACTAGCGCCCAGATCACCACTCAAAGTCTAGTGGAGGGGGAGAAAATATCGGCGGCTGAGCCGTGATTCGAACCAGCGCGCTCAGATCCTCTCGCTTCCTAGGCGGACGCGTTACCTCTAGGCCATCACTCCACGTTTACCGCGTACTTCAACACAGGAAGGACTCAACACATTCGTACTTCCTGTCCTTTTATATGCAAGTAAAAAAAAACCCAACCAAACAAACAACACACACACACACACACACACACACACACACACACACACACACACACACAGAGGTACGAAGTTCATATCTCAGTTTCATCACCACCCACTGAACCCAGACCTTGTTCAGATTTTAGACGACAGTCAGAGAGAAAGTGAGAGCGAAAGAGAGTGGGAGCGAAATAGAGATGGACGCTTGACGCTTTGACACTTTAACTCTCTCCATGCGAACGGCGAAAGAGACGACGTTAACAGCGTTTCACCCCAGTTACCATCCTCAGAATATTGCAAGCGGAAGGCTCTTATACTGAAGAGGTGAATGTTGACAAAGAATACCACAATTCTGACGACGGAAGCTAAAGGTTGGGTCATTCAGACACCCACTGGACATCCGAAGGGTCTGTGTAGAGGAGAAGAGAGGACTGGCCGTACTGAGTGAGTTAATGTCATTGGCCACGAGGTTCTTATGACATGGGTGACTGCATCAACATACTTTCAATTTATAACAAACTATTATGATAAACGAATGAAATGGTGAAAGCAAAATTGATAATGAAACCAAACAAAGTTCCTTCTTTGAAGAAAAAAAAAATGATAATAACCAACAGGCCACTCAACACATAATAAATCCGTTCATTCATCTATCAAATCACCATGCAACATATTCCAACACTGGCTACAGAAGATAATTGTCAAACCTAACTGACCACGTAGTTATGCTTGTTGTGCTTTTTGCCTTATCTTCATAGCATCTGCTATAATTTTTGCTTACTAGATTATCACGTCGTGATCTTCTGATATTAACATTCTGAACAGATCCTTAGTTTTTGCTTTTTTTTTTTTTTCAAAAACCACACATTTACTTCTCAAATCATCATATAATTCACAATCAAACATAAAATGAAATTCATCAACTGTGGAGTTACACAGAGGACATGGAAAATTTGTAGACGTACCTTGCATGATCCTTTTTCTTTTCTTTTTTTTTTTTTTTTTTTGGCATTACGGCAAAGTATTCTTAATCTAAATTGGGCAAGCATTGTACGATGCCATTTATTCGTATTAACAGTTAAGAAATTTTGAGCTTGAAACACACACACACACACACACACACACACACACGCGCGCGCGCGCGCGCACACACACACACACACACACACACACACACAGTCTTCGTTATCGAGGCTAGCAGTTAAGCAAGTGACTTTTTTTTTTCACATCAAGCCCTTACCCTAAGGAGGATTAACCTTTCCCGTACGTCGCCTAAAATTTTGCGCGCCGTACGTCGTGGGTGTGCAGAAACCCATGGTTTCTAAGAAGGAATGACCCCTCGCTGTACGTCGTGGGTGTGCAGGCACCCATGGTTTCTGTGTACGAACTAACCCTTCGCTGTACGTCGTGGGTGTGCAGGCACCCATGGTTTCTGTGTACGAACTAACCCTTCGCTGTACGTCGTGGGTGTGTAGGCACCCATGGTTTCACTGAAGAAATAAGACCTTGCCGTACGTCGTGGGTGCACAGTAACCCACACCTGTCCGTAAAGCAAATTTGACTTTTCTTCAGCAGACTTGCATGCGCAGTTTCCACTTGTGCGTGTAGGCTATTTACTCCAGTGCTTGACCAGGCGCATTGTGAATAAGTTTTGCCCGTGAGAAGAGAGTGTTGTTACTTACAAAAAACGTTTTTTTTTTGTTTTTTTGTTGTTTTTTTTTGGGGTTTTTTTTTTGTGTGTGTGTGTTGTTTTTGTTGTTGGTTTTGTTTTGTTTTTAGCGGCTACACGCCCATCCTCTTTCGGTCAAGGCAGATGCCCTAACATAGCAGCAACAGCCTGGTATCAGTCCCCCCCTTCCCTTGGCCTAGATCTCGGCATTCCTGGCTGGCTGGCTGGCATTTTTTTTTCTTTCTTTTTTTTAGCCATAGTCGGGTTTTCTCTACTTTGAACAGATTAGGATAAGAATAAAATTTCTATATCAACTATCTTTCTTTTTTTAGCCATAGTCGGGTTTTCTCTACTTTGAACAGATTAGGATAAGAATAAAATTTCTATATCAACTAGATTTTAGATCAATTGATTTCAGACTTACAAAAATATCCAGTTCTTAGAAAGGCACTTTAAAGCAAAAGAAGCAAATCGTAAGCAAAAAGAAATAAATCAAAACACAATGTCCATCCATATAATGGTTGCCTTCATCGCTGAGACTAGGATGTCCATCTTATGAATGAGGAGAAGAAGAAGAAGAGGAAGGAGAAGAAGAAGAAGAAAAGACAAGGAAAATACATACATCCTATTCCCAGATTACTCAACCATTCACGGTCATATCCACCCAGACCAGACGAAAGAAAAATAACATATGAGAGGAGGGAAAAGCGTAGCAAACACAACAGGCAAAACAACAAAGTCCTTTCTTTGCAGTCAAGTCCCATCCCCCAGAGAGAGACAGAGAGAGAGAGAGAGAGAGAGAGAGAGAGAGAGAGTCAGATAGATTTAGTCAGACAGAGATAGATAGATAGACACAGAGAGAGAGAGGGGGTGGGGGCGTGGGGGCAGAGACAGAGAGAAAATAGACAATTACAGAGAGAGAGAGAAGGAGAGAGAGAGAGATTTAGTTAGAAAGAGATAGACACAGAGAGAGAGGGGGGGCGGGGGGGGGGGGCGGAGGGGGGGGGGGGGGGGGGGGGGGCAGAGACCGAGAGAAATAGACAAGTAGAGAGAGAGAGAAATAAGAGAGATCGAGAAAATGACGGAGAAAGAGAGAAAACATAAAGAGAGACAGGATGGCCGAAGCGCGGAGAATATTTGTGTGTGTGAATGGGAGGAGGGATGGCAAGGGGGTAGTGTAGCGGGGTGCGGGAGAGGAGGGGGGGGGGGCTCGTGGGTCGGAGGGGGTTCAGAAGGGAGGGTTACTGAAAGGGGATGGGGAAGTGGGGAAGTTAGAATGGAGAAGGAGGGAGGGGGGTGGGGTGTAACGGCATCTCAAGCATTCTGGTGGGAGGAAACCCCCCAAGGCCTATTTTATACAGCATGGAGAGCAGTTGAGAGAAGATGCCGGGATAGATCAGCGGAGCTCCTTTCTCTCTCTCTCTCTCTCTCTCTCTCTCTCTCTCTCTCTCTTTTACTACGTGATGGACGTTGCCGCTGGAGAGTCCAGCGTTGTTTACGGGATGAAGAACTGATTCACACAGCTAGTCTGGTGAAAGCAAATATTGAATTATTGAGACAGACACAAACTCACACACACACACACACACACACACACACACGCACACAAGGACATCACAGTAACAGAAGGCTCACCAGTCTGATATACAGGCTACGACTGGATGCCATAGAAACAAAATATACTTCAAATGTGACTTGCAATTGCGGCAATGAAATTACCCCCGTGCATATCGTCTATAAATGTGAACAGTTAAAACCATATTTACCTACGTCATTTACAAAATCTCCAGTTCCATCTCAAGCATTCTTGTGGGGAGGAACCCCCAAGGCCTATTTTATACAGCGTGGAGAGCAGTTGAGAGAAGATGTCGGGATAGATCAGCGGAGCTCCTTTTTTTCCCCTCTCTCTCTCTCTTACCACGTGATGGACGTTGCCGCTGGAGAGTCCAGCGTTCTTTACGGGATGAACTGATTCACACAGCTAGCCTGGTCTGGTCTGTTTTTGTCCGTTAGACACAGACAGACGGGGTGGGGGTGGGTGGGAAAAGTGTGCGAGCTAGGGTACTGTGGCACAGAGAGGTGGAATAGGATGGAGAGACAGAGAAAGGACAGAGAGAGACGGGGACAGACAGACATACGGACATACATAGAGACAGACAGACAGGTACAGACAGACAGAGAGAGACTGACAGAAAAAAAGGAGTGACAGAGAAAGACAGATAGAGACTGACATACATAGAGACAGACAGACGAAAATACATAGAGACAGACAGACAGATATAGATAGGCAGAGAGAGACTGATAGAAAAAAGAGTGACAGACAAACAGACAGACAGACAGAGAGAGAGAGAGAGAGAGAGAGAGAGAGAGAGAGAACATGACATGATGATTAATTGTAAAAGAAAAAACAAAACAAAACATTTACAGCCATTTTGACAAAGGGGGGTACAAAAAAAACAACAACACCTAAATGAACAAATACAATGCAACATACACCGCAACAACTGCATGCAAGAAAGGGGAAAGGAAATAGCAATAACGACAACAACAACATAAAGCAAACATCATAAGGACCCATTACGGATATAAATCACTTGCTTACAATAATACAGTCATTAACGAATCCTTTTAGTCACTCGCATGATGGAGTCATCTACATATCATTACACACTGTTTACTTTCTTCTGGGTTCTGTTTGCCTGTTTTGCAGTGATTTCTTCCTACGTACAGTTGAGTGCTACAGTAAGAACTTTGGATAGCGCCGTTACCATCAGTTGAGAGAGAGACAGAGAGACACAAAGAGAGAGAGAGAGAGAGAGAGAGAGAGAGAGAGAGAACGAACGAACGAACGAAATTGTTTTATTGAACATCGGCCACAATTCAAAACAGGGCGAGGGGAGGGAAGGGGGCAAAGAAAGGGCGGGGTTGGGGAGATGATGGGGTTGGGTGGAGGAACAGGCTGGAAGTGTACGAGGGTTTAGCAAAGAAATTTCATTATCATTAATATGGATGCTTCTTAAAGTCCAGCCAACCGCATCGAGAGAGACAGAGATAGAAACAGACAGACAGACGCTTTGACACTTTAATGTCATTTAAAATGATGGCATGGGTGAATATCGTCAACATACTTTAACTGCATGACAAAACAGTATGATAAACGAATAAAAATGATGAAAGCAAATAATGAATTTTTTTTTAATTGAGACCGACACAGATTGAGAGAGAGAGAGACAGAGACAGAGACAGAGAGAGAGGGGGGCGGGGGTGGGGTGGGTGTGGGGGGCAGACAGAGACAAAGACGGGAAAGTAATAGCTTCCTCAACCGTCCATAAAAACCGCCAGTCTCCGACAGAAATTCTTCTTCTTCTTCAGCATTCGATATTGTTGGGATGCGTCAGACTTGAAGCTTCGCCGCCCTGACGAAGCCCACGGTTTTCTCCAAGTCAGTCCGCTCACCCCAAAGCTGTGCCTGTAGCTCAGAACTGGCATCGTAGATCTTCATAAGTGGGGCAGTATCAGTAGCTCAAGGAGGCGTCACTGCGTTCGGACAAACGCATATACGCTACACCACATCTGCCAAGCAGATGCCTGACCAGCAGCGTAACCCAACGCGCTTAATCAGGCCTTGAGAATAAAAAAAAAGTGTTGGAGAATATGTTCTGGGGTTTGTTGTACCTGTACCACAGGGACACTCATTGGTGTGAGATCATTTTCAATCGGCTCAGATGACTCAAAAGCCTGCAGTGGCCTGTACGAAGTCTGAAGAGAATTGTTTGCTGGTGTCGCTGGAGTTGGTGGTATCGCATCTGTCCCTTTGTCAGCGTTCGGCCTTCTCTTCCTTCGGTACTGGCTGTGGATAATGGTTTTCGCCTCTCTGTACGTTACAGGGTGACTGAACTGCTCCATTTTGTTTCCCACTTTTGACAGAAAAAAAAAGAAAAAGACAAAAAAAAGACTGATGCCATCACCTGTTTTCACGCTACACGCTGAGCATGACAGTTAAATGGCCAGGCAGACCGTCACGCCATACTGATTCACTGCCTGTTCTAACAACCAGTCGTCACTGTTATCTGTCCCTATTTATAAACATTATCATTATTATTAGAAGTAGTAGTAGTAGTATCATCATCATAAGTAGTAGTAGTAGTAGTAGTAGTAGTAGTAGTAGTAGTAGTAGTAGCAGTAGTAATCTCAATATATTCTTCTTGTTATCATCATTCTTAGTGTTGTCGTTATTATTATTATTACTATTATTATTATTATTATTATTATTTTATTATCATCATCATCATCATCAATAGTAGTAGTAGTAGTAGTAGTAGTAGTAGTAGTAGTAGTAGTAGTAGTAGTAGTAGTAGTAGTATTCTCCTTATTATTCTCCTTATTATCATCATCATTATGCAGTGTTGTTTTCGGTGTGCTTTTTTTGGTTGTTTGTTTGTTTGTTTGTTGTATTCTGTCTGTCTTTTTCTTTCTGCAACGAATATACGATTGCAAATCTGATTGAATGTTTCCTTAATTGTGTGTGTGTGTGTGTGTGTGTGTGTGTGTGTGTGTGTGTGTGTGTGTGTTTGACTGATTGATTGATTGATGTAGAAATATAGTGGGGGAAAAGGGGCAAAGACAGACAGACAGACACACAGACAGACAGACAGACAGACAAACAGGCAGAAAATTACAGACTGCATCAAATATTCATGATTTGATTGACGAGTTCCTTGCTCAGATACATCACATGGTCAAAACCACTTCATCACACAGGCCCTTCTCGTCATGACAAGGAAAAAGGATTGTGTGTATGTGTCTATTCTTACCGCGTGCGCGCGCGTGCATGTGTGTGTGTGTGTGTGTGTGTGTGTGTGTGTGTGTGTGCGCGCGCGCCTGTATGTGTTCGTGTGTGTGCGTGCGTGTGCGTGCGTGTGTGTGTGTGTGTGTGTGTGTGTGTGTGTGTGTGTGTGTGTGTGTGTGTGTGTGTGTTCGTGTGTGTGTGTGTGTGTGTGTGTGTGTGTGTGTGTGTGCGTGCGTGCTTGCATGCGTGTGTGCGTGTGTGTGTGTGTGCGCGCGCGCGCGTGTGTGTGTCCAATTTTATCTGATTAGGTAAAGATGGATGCAGGCTAGATTGAATTCTGAAATAAAATAACAAAACAAACACACACAAAAAAATAATAACCTGCAGTAAATGAATTAACTAACCAATAGGGTGGTGGGGGAGGTGCGGTGGGGGGGGGGGGAGGAGGTCTCATTAAATATGCGCTTGCATCGTTCCCTGTGGAGAGATGTGCCGCTGATGTGATGGCCCAGAATGAGCCCCCC
>NC_134906.1:21128888-21131388 GCF_041734735.1 Babylonia areolata
ACACACACACACACACACACATCTTTTAAAGGAGGGAAGCGAAAAAGCATGTACATTTTTTTTTACACGTGCAAAGCCTTCTGGGTATAGGGGAAAATGAGTAAATAAATTCACGAAAATAACACATATTTGTTTAAGTGCAGACAGGTCATTTGATTACGCTCAAAGAGAGAGAGAGAGAGAGAGAGAGAGAGAGAGAGAGAGAGAGAGAGAAGGACGTGCTGACACTTTAATGTCATTTGCCATGCCATTTGCCATAGATTACTTTTTTTTTTTTTTCTTTTTGGTGTCGTGTCCGCTGGACACAAATTTATTGCCTAGGAAAAAACCAACCATTATCCACAATGCCTTTCGACACTAACAGACATATATCGTGAAATCATGTTCCCGTGCGTACGTGCGTAAGCGTACGTTAGTTAGTGAGTTTGTATGCGTAATTTATAAATATGTTTCTGAACTCTGCGTAAAGAGGACATACACACAGAAAAAGGTGCTCATTTTTGATGTGATCAGTGCGGACAACAAAATTTCTGCTGGTCGTATAGTCGTTGTACCTATTTAAATTGATATTAATTGCTAGAACACCGAGACGCAACTGGGTCAGTGCTACCCTGAAACAGTAGATATCAATATCAGAGAGTTTTTTGTTTTTTTTTGTTTTTTTTGTTTTTTTTTTTTCACACTCGAATACCGATTTGAATAAGCGATATATACGTCATAATGATCTTTGTCTCTGATTGCTGCAAACCAGTTCTGTGAGAAGACATCTATCAACATTTGCCTGTACAACATCAGAAACATGTTTTCATTGCCCGCTCCCTGAAACAGCCAGTTGTGGAGAAAAAAAAAAAAAAAAAAAAAACAGATGAAAGGAATTCATCTAATATGTGTTGCCCAAAAAATCTTTCCCTGTTCATCCAAGTTAATAAGCATTCTATATGCTTGACTCGGTTATCTATTTTCTTTTAGCCGCAGTAATCGAAACCAGTACTTTATGCATCGAATAAAGCTATTAACTCACACAGTACGGCCAGTCCTCTCTTCTCCTCTACACAGACCCCTCGGATGTCCAGTGGGTGTCTGAATGACTCAACCTTTAGCTTCCGTCGTCAGAACTGTGGTATTCTTTGTCAACATTCACCTTTTCAGTATAAGAGCGTTCCGCTTGCAATATTTCGATGATGGTAATTGGGATGAAACGCTGTAAACGTCGTCTCTTTCGCCGTTCGTATGGAGAGAGTTAACATATAATGGGTGTCTTCCAAGTTCACCAGTGTATTCGGAGTGCCGATTAGAACACCCAAAAATCTTTTGCACGCTATCAGATGAACTCTCTCTCTCTCTCTCTCTCTCTCTCTCTCTCTCTCTCTCTCTCTCTCTCTCTCTCTCTCTCTCTCTCTGTGTGTGTGTGTGTGTGTGTGTGTGTGTGTGTGACAGAGAGAGACAGGCAGACAGTCTGAGAGAGACAGTGAAAGAAAAAATAGAGAAACATGGAAGCAGACAGATATGGGACAGACAGAAAGAGACGGAGACACAGAGACAGAGACAAAAAAGGCAGACAGAGACATAGAGACAGACAGCAGACAGACAAACATACAGAGATAGTCCGAGAGAGACAGGGTCAGAAACATGGAATACAGAGAGACAGAGATAGGACAGACACTGAGAGATGGAGAAACAGAGAGAGCAAGACAGAAGGAGAGACAGAGAGAAAGAGACAGAATGAGAGAAAGAGGGGGAGACAGAGAGAAAGAGACATACAGAGAGACAGAGAGAGAGGGGTGGGGAGAGAGAAAGGAGGGCCCCATTATTATTGATTTCCGTTGCCAAAGGGGACGCTCCCATTATGTAATTCTATCTTATTCTTTTTCGGATGTTTCCCCCCCCCACACTTTTTTTTTTTTTTTTTTTTTTAACAAGATTTGCTGGAGGCTTCATTCACCACACGATCAGAACTGATCCCCGGGGATACATTGCATCGACGTCGTTTCTTGGCTTTCGTTGTGTGTGTGTGTGTGTTTCTCTTTTCTTTTCCATGCAGGCACCACTGACTAGGTGGTCAAAGCGACAGATCTGCACTCTATCATCTTCTCTGCACGAGATCCCCAAATGGACACATGGGCGCGTGCACGTCTGCACGCGATCAGTCTCGCGCGCGCGCGCGCACACACACACACACACACACACACACACACACACACACACACACACACACACACACACACACACACACACACACACACACACACACACACAGTGACACGCACGCACGCACGCACACGCACCTACGTTTATATTAATCATTGTCACACGGCCTTTCCACCCCCCCCCCCCCCCACCCACCCGCCCTGCACAACCCTCTCCCTACCCCCAACCTCCACACCCCTACCCCCACCCCGGAGAAAAAAAAATCACAATCTTGCCCACACAATATTGCCCATCTGTGATACCGTTGCAGGGAAAATGGATAGGTCCTATTCATTTATGACACAACATTTAC
>NC_134906.1:21136388-21148888 GCF_041734735.1 Babylonia areolata
AAACGAACATAATTTTGAACTGTGGTCATTTCTCAGGAACATGTACAGTCGCTTTATTGATGGATTGCCACAATTGTTTGGGGGAGGGGGGGGGGGGCACTTTCTGCTCTGGCGTCAAATAAAGGAAAACACACCGTTGATTAATGGAAATACTCGATCTTTTTTTTTTCTTCCTTTTTTTTATAACTAAAAATCACTAGATTTACGCCACGATTCATTTCATTTCATTTTCTGGAGGCAGCACACTGTGTAATGATTGTTTGCGTTGTGAGTGTATCCTTTTTTTAAGGTAGAAAACAGAAAAATGTGAATAGACGTGATATGAAAGTCATTCTCTGTAAAATGCGTGTGAAAATGTAGCTTAAAAGGTTTTTGGAGAAAAAAACGCATACGTACACGCACGCACGCACCCACACACACACACACGCACACACACACACATACACCAACACACACACACGCGCGCGCGCGCGCGCGCGCACACACGCACGCACACACACACACACGCGCGCGCGCGCGGTAAGACTCTTTCCTTTTTTGTTTGTCTGTCTGTCCGTCTGCCTCTAATAGTTGAGCTCTTTTATTCAAATGAACATTCAAAATTTAAAAAAAGGAAAGACAGCAGAAAAAAATACAGGATAGGAAGAAAAAGTATGATGTAAGAGAAAGGAATTAAAAAAAAGAATAATAAAAATAGAAAAAAATATTAAAAAAAACAGAAGAAGTAAAGAAAGAAAGAAAGGGAAAAAAAAAAACCTATCTAATGCATCATGAATTTCGTTTCTTCGCATATGTATAGAAAACATAACACGCATCACTCATCCACCATGTAATATATAAGAAATAAAAAAAATATATAAAAAAAAATAAAATAAAAAGAGAGAGAAAAAGTGATGAATAATAAATGATAATTGACAGCGTTCGGAAGACTGGCTTTCCAAGCCATCAGGGCCAACAAGGCCAACAAGGCCGGTGATTGATGCCATCTCCTGTTTCATCTGGCCACCAGCCAGTGCTGGTCATATGCCAGAGCGCAGCAGACTGTCAGAAATGGATGCATAGTGTTGGAAAACAGTGGCGGAGGAGGTTCTGCATACGTAACAGAAGCAGTGAGCAAAGTTACGAAAGCGGTGGAGAAACAAACACTTGTCCGTGCATGTGTGTGTGTCTGTCTGTGTGTACGTAAGTGGCTTTATGCATGTTCGGATGTGTTTGTGGATGTCTGCATCTGAACACAAGTTTATGTAGATAGTTAGTTAGATAGTTAGTCAGTTAGTTAGTTGTTCATTTATCTATCTATTTACTTATCTATTTATTCATTGGTTCATTCAATTCTCTATTTATTTATTCATTTATCTATCTATTTTTTTTCTTTCATTCTCTATTAATTTTACTTATCTATTCATCTGTTCAATTATTTATTTATTTATCTGTTTATCTATTCATTCATTTATCCATTCTTTTTTTTTTTACGTTTCTTTCTAAAGTAGATATAATGTAGCATAAACGGATCAATATACATGCTTTGGGGCTTCCTTGAAACCTGAAGCGAAACTGATTTAAGCTAAACATTTTAAAAGGCATAACAGCTATGGAGAAATACAACACGTCAGTGCTTGAAAAAGTAGTGTGTTTATTGCAAATGTTAACGTCTGGGATGGCTTCTTTCTTCCGTTTTTTTTTTTTTTTTGTCACTTTAGCTATGATCAGCCCGAAGTCAGATTGCATTTTTATACAAATGCCTATTTTGCTTTCTGGTTTGCTGTGAGGTTTTTTTTTTTTTTTTTTTTTTAATTTACGGTTGGTATGAATACGGTGTGTGTGTGTGTGTGTGTGTGTGTGTGTGTGTGTGTGTGTGTGTGTGTGTGTGTGTGTGTGTGTGTGTGTGTGTGTGTGTGTGCGTGTGTGTGTGTGTGTGTGTCTTTGGTAAAATCTCAGCGATTTCCATTTCCCGTGGGATTCCGGGTGTTTTTTTTTTTTGTTTTTTTTTTCAGCATTAATAGTGTCCCCACCTTCTGGAAATTCCGTGCTAGAAATATTTCCTTTTGTATAGCACTCTTTGTTTCTGGCTTTTCTGTCTGTCTGTTTTTTTGTTTGTTTGTTTGTTGCTGTTTGTTTGTTTTTTCGTCGATGTTTGCTTTTCATTTCCTTTGTGTTGACCCTTCCCTTCCTCATTTTCTGCCTGGCTTATCCTGTTACCTATGCTTTTTCTTTCCCGAGCCTTCAAGGCCAACAAGGCCGGTGACTGATGCTATCTCATGTTTCTTCTGGCCAGCAGCCAGTGCTGATCATATGCCAGAGCCCAACAAACCGTTAGACATGGTTGCATAGTGTTGGAAGACAACGGCGGAGGTTTTTGTATAGCAGAAGCAGCAGTAAGGCCAGTTACGAAAGCGACGAGGAAACGAAAAGCTGTCTGAAAATGTGTGTCTGTCTGTGTGTACGTAAGTGGGTTTGTGCATGTTCGTGTGTGTGTGTGTGTGTGTGTGTGCATCTTAACACAATGTTTTTGACTCACTTTTGTAAATAAAGTGAGTCTATTTACTAACCCAGTTGTTGTGTGTTTTTGTTGTTCTCATTGTTGTTGTGGTGGTGGTGGTGGTGATGGTGGTGTGTATATGTATGTATGTGTTTGTATGTGTGTGTGTGTGTGTGTGTGAATGGAAACCTTTAACAAATTCATTTTCTCTCGAAATACTTTTTCTGCCAGTACCAAATTTGAACTAGCCATCGTGAAAAACAACAACAACAACAACAACAACAACAACAAAACCAACATATGTACACTCATACCAATAACAGCCTATCATATTCCGAATTAAGCTGTATTTCCAGATCATGTACGGTTTATTTCGTGTTAGGTCTCGGATCCGGAAGACGTCATTTGATTGTTAACAGTTGCCTGAACGATTGTTTGGGTTTTAAGGCGGCATGAAGCTTTTTGACTCACTTGTGTGAACAAAGTGAGTCTATGTTTTAACCCGGTGTTCGGTTGTCTGTGTGTGTGTGTGTGTGTGTGTGTGTGTCTGTGTTTGTGTCTGTGTGTCTGTGGTAAAATTTAACACTGACACTTTCTCTGCAAATACTTTGTCAGTTGACACGAAAACTAGGCATAAAAATAGGAAAAAATTAGTTCTTTCCAGTCATCTTGTTTAAAACAATATTGCACCTCTGGGATGGGCACAAAAAAATAAAAAATGAAGCCTAATTATATGCAAACTGCATTTACTGTTATATATATATATATATATATATATATATTTTTTTTTTTTTTTTTTTTTGTATTCTCTAAACTTGGCACTTTCATCTGATATTCTGACCCAACAACAAGAGCAGTCATTATTATCATTGGGGTTTTTTTTTTGTTTTTTTTTTGTTCAAACAGGAACTTCTTTTGCTAAGCATGGAAGTTTTATTTATTTTGTAAACGTTTTGGTGCAGATAGTAAAAAAGGGAAATTGCTCTGTAATTAATGCTAGGGGACTTAATTCGCTTTAAACTGATCTGTCTCATCTTAAACATTACATTTTGAAATTATACACAATACATAAAAAGCTTGGATTTTTTTTTTTTCAGTGTATCACAAGTGAGTCTTGAAGGCCTTGCCTCTCTTTTTTTTTTTTTTTTTTTTCGTAGTTAAAAGAAAATAAATACAAAATTTAAACAAAACACATAGAATGACACTAGCAAAACCATCGGCGTGATTACTGACATTTGAATATTATATATTACTAAATTAATCAGAACGAACACAAAATAAAGATAGAATCGACGACTGTACACACATACACACCAGTCTGAGCAGATCTGGAAAAAAACAAATAAAAAAAAACAAAATCAAAACAAAAACGGCAACATGTTGCGAATTCAACGTCTCCACACCACATTTCTTTTCTCGGAAGAACTAGGAACAAGGTGGCAGAATGCTTAACTCTCTCCGTACGAACGGCGAAAGAGACGACGTTAACAGCGTTTCACCCCAATTACCACCATCAAAATATTGCAAGCGGAAGGCTCTTGTACTGAAGAGGTGAATGTTGACAAAGAATACCACAATTCTGACGACGGAAGCTAAAGGTTGGGTCATTGAGACACCCACTGGACATCCGAGGGGTCCGTGTAGAGGAGAAGAGAGGACTGGCCGTACTGAGTGAGTTAAAGATGCTCATCTACCAGTAAGGAGTCCGTGAGGGTCTGGGTTCGAATCCCGCTCTCGCTCTATCTCCCAAGTTTGACTGGAAAATCGAACTGAGCGTCTAGTCATTCGGATGAGACGATAAACTGAGATCCCGTGTTCAACACGCACATGGCACACTGAAAAAAAACAAACAAACAAAAAAACATGGCAACCAGAGTGTTGTCCTCTGGCAAAATTATGTCGAAGAAATCCACTCAGATAGGTACACAAATATATATGCATGTACTAAAGGCGTGGCTAAGCTTGTTTGGTTATGCTGTTGGTCAGGCATCTGCCTAGCAGATGAGGTGAGCGTATATGATTTGTCCGAACGCACTGACGCCATCTTGAGAAACTGAAACTGAAACTGAAAACTCTTTCTTGAATAATCGAGATGCATGAATATAATATGATTTAGAGGGTGTTGCCAACTCGAATACAGTAATAAGTTTATCGCGTTAAAAAAAGAAAGAAAATACATCTGAGTAATAATTTTGGACGAAAGTTGCAGGCTGTGATTTGACCCCGGATGAAAGATTAAATACGTCACTGTGTCATACGTCAGTATGTCAATGTATCATACGTCAATATATCATACGTCAATACATCAATGTATCATACGTCAGTACTTCAATGTATCACACGTCAATACGTCAATGTATTATACGTCATTATATCAACGTATCATACGTCATTACGTCAATATATCATACGTCATTACGTCACTATATCATACGTCATTACGTCAATACATTATACGTCAATGTAGTATGCTTCTATGCCCCCAGGGGGCGCATGAAATAAACGTCTTGCCTCTCCATGCTTCCGAGCCTTAATATGCTGAATAATCCTCTTCATGTACATACTTGATTTTTTTCCTTCCAAGCTTCATGATATTTACTACAGAACACATTTTAACGATTTTTGTTCTCTCTCTTTTTTGTTTGTTGCTGGATGAACTGCGAATCACAAGTGAGCTCACCCCCCCCCCCACCCCTTACCTCCCTCCCACCCCCCACCCCCCCTACCCCCACCCCCAACCCCCAACCCCCAAGCCCGCCCATGTGATGTAGCATGAACGGATCAATTCGCATGCTGTGACACTTCCTCGAAACCCCGAAACTAAAATTGATTTGAAATATGGGGTATATATATATATATATATATATATATATATATATATATATATATAAAAGAAGGGAAAAAAAGTTAATACATCACCCATAAAGAAATACAAAACAACAGTGCTTGAACAATGTGTCTTCCTTGCAGCTTGTTATGACTTGAAATGATTCTTTCTTTCTTCTTTTTTTTTTCTTTCTTTCGTTCTTTCTTTTAAAAGTTATCAATAGGTTTGGCCACTCGTTCATATTAAGCTCAGCTATTTGCTGCTGCTGGCAGACGGGCGCTATAGCTAAGTGGCTGAAGCGTTGGACTTTCAGTCTGAGGATCCCGGGTTTGAATCTCGGTAACGGCGCCTGGTGGGTAAAGGGTGGAGACTTTTCTGATCTCCCAGGTCAACGTATTATGCGCAGACCTGCTTAGTGCCTGAACCCCCCTTAGTGTGTATACGCAAGCAGATGATTAAATTTAATACGCACATTAAAGATCCCGTAATCCATGTCAGCGTTCGGTGGGTAATGGAGACAACATACCCAACTTACCCCTCCCCCTCCACCCCCCCTGACTCCCCCCACCCCCCCACCCCCGAAAACAGAGTACTACTCGTGTACATGCAGCCCACGAACGAAGAAGAAGAAGAAAAAGCTGCTGGTCATGAATTGCGCGCACGTCATTTCTGCGCTTTCTCGGTATGAATGCCGGTGGCATTTGTTCGTATTGGCGTTCAGCTGTCTGTCTGTGTGTACGTAAGTGGGTTTGTGCATGTCCCCCCCCACCCCCCCCCCCCCCACCCCCTCTCTCTATCTCTGTCTCGTGTAGACAGATGAGAGGGGGTGGCTGGTCCAAGGGACGGAACTCTTCAATGAATCCAGTTGCGTGAATCTCAATGATACACGTTTCTTCAGTCTGGAGAGCTCTGTATTGTTTCTGACTGACAGCAGCTGGCTTTGCGTGTGTATGTGTTGGCATACCACGAGAGTTACGGCTTTGTAAGGTTTGTAAGATGTCTGTGATTGGTGATGAGTTTCATTTTATAATGGAATGGCTCAATTATGATCAGTTACGAAATAGATATGTTCCTAAAAAATATTTGTCTCCAAAATCGGTTTTTAATTTTTGTAATATGCTCAAAGGAGGCAAAAAAGTCATTTTAGCTGTAAGTAAGATGATTAGATTTGCAAATGTTGCCTAGTTATACTTTTGGAGTTAAAAGACATTTGTGTTTTCTCAACTTTTATGTGACATTGTTGTGTATTTGGAAATGTTTGTTCTGGGCACGAAAAGATTATTTTGCAGTAATCCTCCATACTCCAATAGGAGTGAAAGGATAATTAAAACTTGAAACTTGAAACTTGTGTCAGGCTGCCGGCAACTCACTGTCAGCAACTGGCTGGGCTTAATTCAGCCCAGACTACGTCAATGCCCTGTCTCTCGAACAAATACAGTGTGATAAATAGAATTGTGCAACCAACAACCATCTACCTGAATATCTAGTCATCAGCCCCATCTACATGTAATATGCAGCTTCTGTTCAAACGTGTGTGTGTGTGTGTGTGTGTGTGTGTGTGTGTGCAGTGCGTGCATGCGTGAGTATGCACAAGTTTTGATATTGATATGCACTTGTATGCATCTTATTTCTACTGTATCTGTGTTTGTGTATGATTTTCGATTGATGTTCGTATCTTGTTATGCACTATCCCACCCAAAATTCCTTGTGACCACGGTACACTTGGTAATAAAGACATATTCTATTCTATTCTATATAACTGTATCCACTTTGCTTTTTGGTTTGCTGTCCGCTGTATATGCAGCAGTGAGAATACGGTTTTTGACTCACTTGTGTAAACAAAGTGAGTCTATGTTTTCACCCGGTGTTCGGTTGTCTGTGTGTGTGTGTGTGTGTGTGTGTGTGTGTGTGTGTGTGTGTGTGTGTGTGTTAAACTTTAACATTGACATTTTCTCTGCAAATACTTTGTCAGTTGACACCAAATTAGGCATAAAAATAGGAAAAATTCAGTTCATTCCAGTCATCTTGTTTAAAACAATATTGCACCTCTGGGATGGGCACAAAAAAATAAAAAATGAAACCTTATTATATGCAAACTCCATTTACTGTTATATGTATATTTTTTGTATTCTCTAAACTTGGCACTTTGATCTGATATTCTGACCCAACAACAAGAGCAGTCATTATTATCATTTTTGTTCAAACAGGAACTTCTTTTGCTAAGCATGGAAGTTTTATTTATTTTGCAAATGTTTTGGTACAGATTGTAAAAAAAGGAAATTACTCTGTAATTAATGCTAGGGGACTTAATTTGTTTTAAACTGATCTTTCTCATCTTAAACATTACATTTTGAAATTATACTCAATACATAAAAAGCTTGGATTTTTTAAATAGAATTTTAAAGTGTAAATTAAGTGAGTCTTGAAGGCCTTGCCTCTCTTGTAGTAGTAGTAGTAGTAGTAGTCGTAGTAGTAGTAGTAATAGTAGTAGTAGTAATGATGATGATGATAATGATGTTGGAGTGATGGAGCGGTGGAGTGATGGCTTAGAGGTAACGCGTCCGCCTAGGAAGCGAGAGAATGTGAGCGCACCGGTTCGAATCCCGGCACAGTCGCCAATATTATCTCCCCCTCCACTAGACCTTGAGTGGTCGGTCTGGACGCTAGCCAGTCGGATGACACGATAAACCGAGGTCCCGTTTGCAGAATGCACTTAGCGCACGTAAAAGAACCCATGGCAACAAAAGGGTTGTCCCTGGCAAATTTCTGTAAGAAATTCCACTTCGATTGGAAAATAGATACAAAAAAATACCCCCAAACACACACACACACACACACACACACACACACACACACATACACTCGTGTACATCGCGGCAATTGCGGTGGTGAAATAACTGGTTAGAGGGATGGGGTGCCAGTTGCATTGCTCGGACGGAAGAGCCTAGTATGGTCGTAACCCGCTACTAACTGTGTGTAGTATGGAACAGACCAAATGGCGTAGTTCGGTCAACGTAGACATTTAGTCACGTGTGACTGTCAAAAAGTTAGAACAAAGCAATGCAACTGGATCCAGTAGATCCTTGCCCGGGTTTCGATTTTCCATAAAATAAAAAAAAAAAATGGAAGAAAGGGCGATATGGGAATTCGAACCCAAACCCCCACGGACACTGCTATGGCAGATAAGAGTCTTAACCACTCTGCCATCTTCCTCGTTTTGCCTCTGTGTGTGTGTGTGTGTGTGTGTGTGTGTGTGTGTGTGTGTGTGTGTGTGTGTGTGGATGTGTGTGTCTGTGTGTGTTTCTCTCTGTCTCTGTCTGTCTATCTTTCTGCCTCTTTCTTTCTCTTTCTCTCTTTCTCTCTGTGTGTGTGTGTGTGTGTGTGTGTGTGTGTGTGTGTGTGTGTGTGTGTGTGTGTGTGTGTGTGTGTTCCTCTGTCTGTTTCTCTGTCTCTGCCTCTCATTGTCTCTTCCATTTTCTTTCTTCTTTTCTTTCTGTTCTAAGTCTCATTTATGCATGAACTTTTTGTTGTTGTTGTTGTTGTTATTGTTCTTGTTGTTGGTTTTGTTGTTTGTGTAGGACAGAACGGGAATTTATTCATGCAATGTCATGCTTTTGTATTGAGTGTTTGTCATGTTGTCCCTTTTCGTCAGGGCAGGATTAAAACAAGCCATTTGTGCTTATTCTTTTTTTTCTTCTTTTTTTCCCCTCAGTAAAAAAAAAGATTCGTTTGTTCGTTCGTTCGTTCGTTCGTTCGTTCTCCCTTCCTCAACAAAGCGTACAGCTATCCTATATCAGTCGGCTCTGTTCTGGTCAGTGGTCAGTGGTCTCTGACAACCACTGGCTGACTTCCAGAATCTCCTGGAGGTTGAATCATTCAAAATAATGCCCTCGCTCTGTCTTGGGAGTGGGGGGTGCGGGGGACGGGCATTGTCATTAACTATTCATAAAACGATGTCTTCAAGGTTGAGAGGATGGCTCATGAATTATTCATATTGATGTTTTGATGGTCTGGAGAAGGTGAGTCGTCCATTATCCATGGTGGAGAGGATGGAGCACTAATTATTCATGAATTAATGTGTTCATGACAGAGAGAGGGTGGGTCATCCAAATGTCCGTTTCCCAAAGGCATCGGAATTTTTTTTTTTCTCATACTGGGCATGCCTATCGATTGGTCAGTGATACTATCTTGCAATTTAGGGTTCTTTCTTTGGGTCAGGTAATGCTGGCCATTGTCCGCAGTTTGGCAGCGAGTCATGCGATGGTTGTATGCGGTGAGAAAGAACGTGACCAAGCTTATTTGTACTGTATTGTACTGTACTGTACTGTATTGTACTGTACTGTACTGTACTGTATTGTACTGCAAAAAATATACATATATAATTCTGTCTGCAGAAGATATGTTTTACTACCAAAGTAGATTTTTCGATAACCCTTTTCTTGCCATGGGTTCTTTTACGTGCACTGGGTGCACGTTGCACTCGGAACGTCGGTTCGTAAGTTTCATCCCAATTCCCAGCACCCAGACCACCACTCAAGGTCTGCGATCCCAGCTTGTATATGGGATTCGAACTTATGGACATCTGCCTCCAGGTCTGGTGCATTGCCACTAAGCCACCGTTCAATGCTAGAAGCAAGGAGACGTTTTGCGAGCTGCGGAATTATAGTTGAGTGCAATGACCTACTGGCTTTTGCCCTTAAAGGTAAAGTTGTTCAGTGGTAGGATCTTGGTGTTGTAATGGTTTCCTTGATCGATGGGGCGGAGTACTGTATGTCTGTCGGAGCGGAAGCAAGCTCCGTCTGGGGGTCTAAGGGGGAGTTTGCTAGAATTGCGTTCTTATTTGATAGCAACCTGCAGGGCTTGAAAAAAAGAAGAGAAAGGAAAAAAAAAAAAAAATGAAAAGAAAAAGATATCCACCATTTATACTTTTACAGATTCAGCATTCATCTTTTATTTTGTGATCATATTAATTCTATCCATATTTGCTTTTAAGTGAAGATTTATAGCTGATGTTTGCAAGCTGTTTAGCTGGATTTGAAAGCCTGACACAGTTTCAGATACTGATATAACATCATGTGCGATAAACAAAAGAAGCAATTAATAGAAACATCACTAGGAAACGTGGCATCGTATCTTCCTATAGCAATAGCGTATTATTATTTCATTGACTGATGAAAAAAGGACAACGCAGAATGACTGTAGATATCACCTTGCTTGACACCAGTTTAGTGCGTTCAGTTGATATACCACCCCCCATACATCACTCTTGCCTTCAGGGAACTGTGATAATCATGATGCGTTTAAACAGTTTACCAGTAAAGCCCTTTGCCTTTCAAAATCTGCCATAGTACATTTCTCTTGACGGAATCAAATCAAATGCTTTTTTTCAAAATCGTTAAAAGCAACATAAAGTAACTGTTTCTGTATAATTGCTAACAATGTTGTTCGTTCGAGAGAAAGAGAGGGAGAGAGAGATAGAGGGTGTGAGTGAGTGTGTGTGTGTGTGTGGGGGGGGGGGGGGGTGGGGGGGGGGGGGGGGGGGGTGCGGGAGAGAAAAGTCCATATTTCCGAAAGCTATAATTGGAGAAGATGGGCAAATTGTGCCTGATTGGTGGTAAGGGGCCTTAATCTTCCTTGGGTCCTCTAACATCAGTAATCATCTTCTTGCGTGTGTGTGTGTGTGTGTGTGTGTGTGTGTGTGTGTGTGTGTGTGTGTGTGTGTGTGTGTGTGGAAACAAAGGAGTAGGGGGGCGGTGGGGGGCGGGGAGGCGGGAGGTGGGGTGGGAGGTGCAGATGAATCAGAAGAGTAGTCGTCGGGAGTCCAGTTCAGTTCAGTTACTCGAGAAGGCGTCACTACGTTCGGACAAATCCATATACGCTGCACCACATCTGCTTAGCAGATGCCTGACCAGCAGTGTAATCCAACGCGCTCTGTCAGGCCTTCAGGGGGAAAAAATCATTGTTTTCTTTTTTCCGGCATTTCATTTTATTTCCTTATCTGTCTGCTTTTTTTTTTATGTTATCCGTTTAAATCTATTTATGTATGCATTTATTTATTTATTTATTTATTTATTTATTGAATGATGTGTCCATTCAGTCGGTGGGGAGGTTCTTTAAAACTACGAGGAGGAAGATGGCAGAATGGATAAGACGCTCATCTGCCAATACAGTGTCCGTTAGGGTGTGGGTTCGATTCTCGCTCTCGCCATTTCTCTCATGTTTGACTGGAAAATCAAAGTGGGCGTCTAGTCATTCTCGATGAGACAATAAACCGAGATCCCGTGTGCAGCACGCACTTGGCGCACTGAAAATGAACGCGTGGAAAACAGAAGCGTTGTTCCCTGGCAAAATCTGTTGTCCTTCGGCAACATTCTTTGGAAGAAATCCACTCTGACAGGAACTTGAAATGTGTCTGCATGCACTCAAGGCCTGATAAACGGGCTGGGCTACACTGCTGTCAGGCATCTGCCTAGCAGATATGGTGTAGCATATATGGATTTGTCCGAACGCAGTAACGCCTCCTTGAAAAACTGGTGTGGTTTAGTGTGGTGTGACGTGGTGTGGCGTGGTGTTGTATGGTGCCGTGTGGTGTGACCTGGTGTGGTGTATATGCGCTGATCTTCCCCGCTCTCCCCTCCACCTGGCTTTGTGTGTGTGTGTGTGTGTGTGTGTGTGTGTGTGTGTGTGTGCTTGCGAGCGCGAGCGTGCGTGTGTGTATGGACGTCCGCATACATGCGTGCGTGAGGTTGCGTGTGATATAAGGTCAGAGCAGTAGAAGGTGAGAGACGGGGAGCTGATGGAATTGAAATGGTTCCTCTGTGTGTGTGTGTGTGTGTGTGTGTGTGTGTGGAGGGGGAGGGAGGGAGATAATCACAGAAACACCCAGACAGTGAACTCCTACCACCACATAGAAAGCCATTCATCCATTCATTCATTCATTCATTCACACACACACACATCAATTTCCTCTCGTGCTGATCGTGGCTCACCACTACCCATCGGCTCTCATCAACCATTGCTGATGTACGTCATTATTCACCTAAAATGACATCCTGTTGTTTTACGTATATATGCATATGATACTCCTCGCCAAGAGAGAGAAGAGAGAGAGGGTGGGAGTGAATAGGAGAGTGGGAGAGAAAGAGAGAAAGGGAGAGACAGACAGACAGACAAATAGACAGAGAGAGAGAGAGA
>NC_134906.1:21153888-21156388 GCF_041734735.1 Babylonia areolata
TTTGAGAGTATGTGTGTGTAAGTGTGTCTGTGTGGGTATGTGGCGGGATGAGAATGGGGGAAGAATGTGTGTGTTTGTGTGTGTGTGTGTGTGTGTGTGTGTGTGTGTGTGTGTGTGTGTGTGTGTGTGTGTGTGTGTGTGTGTTGAGGGGGATGCGTGTGAGTATATAGGGATGTCTGTGTGTGTGTGTGTGTGTGTGTGTGTGTGTGTGTGTGTGTGTCTTTGTGTGTCTGTCTGTGTGTCTATGTGTGTTCTGGTACATGCGTGTGCATGAACGCATATGTGTGCTATGTGAGTGTGTATGCGTGTGCGTGAGGATGCGTCTGTGCACGTGGATGCGTCTGTGCGTGTACGTGTGTGTGTACGTGTGTGTGTGTGTGTGTGTGTGTGTGTGTGTGTGTGTGTGTGTGTGTGTATGTGTCAGTGTGTGTGTGTGTGTGTGTCAGTGTCACAATGTACCACCACGTGGTTCCTTCGTTATCAAAACATTTAAATGGTTCCGTCTGTAATAGGGTGGAGGATGGGGAGGTATAGTGGGGAGAGGTGTGGAAGTGGAGCGGAGCTGTTTGTTTGTGTGTGTGAGTGGTGGGGATGGAGTGGGGGTGGGTTGTAAGTGTGTGTGTGTGTGTGTGTGTGTGTGTGTGTGTGGGTGGGGGGGTGGGTGGGTGTGGTTGTGTGGGTGTGTCTGTCTGTCTTCTGTCTGTGTGTCTGTCTGTGTGTGTTTTTGTGTGGTGGTGATAGGTGTGGTGGTTGGTGGGGGTGGGGGTGGGGGTTAGGAATGAATATATATGGGTGGGGGGTGGGGAGAAGGAGGGATGAGGAATGTGTGTGTGTGTGTGTGTGTGTGTGTGTGTGTGTGTGTGTGTGTTCTTTAACACTGAAGGCAAACATTGCGGATACTTCTGTCGTGTTTTTTTTTGTTTTTTTGTTTTTTTTGTCTTTGTTTTTTGTTTGTTTGTTTGTTTTTTGGGTTTCCTTCAGGAAAAACAGGCGTGCTTTGGGGAGAGATCGTGGGTTTTTTTGTTGTTGTTGTTGTTGTTGCTAAAACCTGCTGGATTGTTTTGATGATGCAGAGGTTATTTCTTCCTTCTCGTGTTCACTTCTGTCGAGTGCAGTGATGGCCTAGAGGTAACGTGTCCGCCTAGGAAGCGAGAGAATCTGAGCGCGCTGGTTCGAATCACTGCTCAGCCGCCGATATTTTCTCCCCCTTCACTAGACCTTGAGTGGTGGTCTGGACACTAGTCATTCGGTTGAGACGATAAACCGAGGACCCGTATGCAGCATGCACTTAGCGCACGTAAAAAAAACCACGGCAACAAAAGGGTTGTTCCTGGCAAAAAACAAAAAAAAAAATCCACTTCGATAGGAAAACCAAATAAAACTGCACGCAGTAAAAAATACAAAAATAATGGGTGGCGCTGTAGTGAAGCGATGCGCTCTCCCTGGGGAGAGCAGCCCGAATTTCACACAGAGAAATCTGTTGTGATAAAAAGAAATACAAATCTAAAATACAAACACGAAATGGCATCAAGCTTGATTCTTTTAATCTCCCCGATGCTCTCTGAAGGCGTCTATTGTATTTCAGGGGGGCGTCCAGTTACCCGTTGTTGTTTTGTTTTGTTTTGTTTTTTTTCTCGCGACTCGAAGTTTGCCGCCATTGTGAACAACAGTATCAGTAGCTGAAGGAGGCGTCACTGCGTTCGGTCAAATCCATATACGCTACACCACATATGCAAAACAGATGCCTGACCAGCAGCGCAACCCAACGCGCTTAGTCAGGCCTTGAGGGGGGAAAAAAAAAAAAACGAAAGAAAAAATGACAACGAACCGAAGGAACGGAAGGAAGTGTAGTGCAGTAAGAAGCAAAAGGACATGCGCAGAAGGGAATCCTCGTGACTCTTAACCCCTTGACTGCTATAGTACGTATCACGCACAGTGATGACGTCATCAGAAAAAGGGAATTAACTCTGGGAGGCTGAAAATTCACACATTTTATCTCGAGTGGTATATCACCAGGCCTTTTTTTTTTTTTTTTTCAATTTTAGGCTTATTGTTTTGGATATTGTTTTATGACTTGAAACACCACTTTCTACTGTTTCCCCCCCATGGCACTGAAGGAGTTAAATACGGACCATGGGTTAAGTGCCTAGGTGCACTGTGCGTGTCTTGAACACAATGGTGACTTAAGTTTCAAGGTAAATTGTACTTGCAGATCACTAGTGTATCAAATGTTACTTGTTTTGTTTGTTTGTTTTGTGTATGTGCATGTGTTGTTTTTTTTTGTGTGTGTGTTTTTTTTAAAGACAAAACTGAATTTGGTCTTGAATACGGAATCATGGCAGACCTCAAGAAGATGGGCTTTGCCTGGACCAAGGTTTAGAGACCAAATGCACGGCATAGAGGACAATGGAGGTATCTTGTTGTACGGTCTATAACCCAGTAGGGATAAGAGACCTTTGGTGACTATATTCTTCACATTGTGCTGTGTTCACAGTGACGT
>NC_134906.1:21158888-21161388 GCF_041734735.1 Babylonia areolata
ATGATAACTACATTACAATTAAAAGACTGATACACATCAGGTGGTTTTAACCAATAACTGATATTAATCCAACACTATCTTATAATCACCACAACAGAATACTACACACATCTTAGAGTAATGAGAATCAATGAAACACTAACTTTCATCAGTGACAGCAAAGGAGAAAAAAAAGCGTCATATGTACTCACTAGAACATTCTCGAACAAACTATTAGTGTCAAATGGAATACTGCTTCAAGCATATGACAACATGGCGATTTTCTAATCATAGCTGAGCTGTGACTAAAATGTCAAAGCAATAACTGAACAAAGCAATAACTGAACATACTGATATGAACACAAGTACTGTGTTGAACAATACAATTTACAAATCAACACATTCTACACACTAGTACTTACAGCGATATGAAGCAAGATATCGGCTGTTGTGGGGATACACACGACACACACTGCTCGCGACGCAGCAAGAGAGAAAGAGAGAGAGAGAGAGCAGCTCTGGTCAGATGACTGACCAGGTATGAAGTGACCACTCATTTCTCACTCTGCCAATTTATGCAGGTTAAGCGGACCGCAAAGACAATCACGTGTGTTGCGAGCAGATCGACCTTAATCTGGCCAAATCTGACGGCAACTGTGTTTCTTACAAGGTGTTCAGTGACAGATTTCTAAATGATTCCTGAACCGATTTACGTCGGATAAGTTGCAAAACAAAGAGCTCAACACCTACTTTATAATGAGTATAAAATGAAGTGTTGATTATTTAAGATGAATTTATAATCTTAATTTAAGTCACCTCAACAGGGTCAGTTTTAATGAGCTCATCGCTGAAAATTACAAACTGCGTTATATCAGTTTAACGCAGGCAAACATAAATGGAATAGATTTAAAGATGGAATCGCGACGATTCTGCCAGTATATAATACTTGTAGTTTACTGATCTGACAAAAGATTGTGACGTCACACATTCTGTGCGCGGGTTAGTTGCGAAAACTGTCCTCTGATGTAGCTCGTGTGTGGAACAGTTTTTGAAGCAAGCATATCGCTTGGTCACATACACAACCGGATGCCTACCTGGGTAGAGCTGACTGACGGCTGCCATTGGGCGCTCATCATTCGTTTCCTGTGTCTATCAATCAAATTTCAGGCACGCACATATATACACTCAGACAAACATGTAACATTTAACATTTTGCGTGTTTTGTTTATTTACCCCGCCATGTAGGCAGCCATACTCCGTTTTCGGGGATGTGCATGCCGGGTATGTTCTTGTTTCCATAACCCACCAAACACTGACATTAATTACAGGATCTTAAACGTGCATATTCGATCTTCTGCTTGCGTATACACACGAAAGGGGTTCAGGCACTGGCAGGTCTGCACATACGTTGACCTGGGAGATCGGAAAAATCTACACCCTTTACCCACCAGGCGCCACCGAGATTCGAACCCGGGACTCTCAGATTGAAAGTCCAATGTTTTAACCATTTGGCCATTGCGCCCCCCTTAGGCCTAAGCGTATTGGGTTATGTTGCTGGTCAAGCATCTTCTGCCCAGTAGATGTGGTGTAGCGTATATGGATTTAACCGAAAGTAGAGACACCTTCTCTGTAAAGCTGACACCTAAAATTCTGCTAGCGCGTTTAGGACACTGCCTGTTCTTTCTCTCTTTTCTTTCTTTTTTTTTTCTTTTCTTTCTTTGTTAGAGCAGGGGTATAAAACATACAATCGTTGTTGCTGTTTTTCCTTGACCCAATTTCAAGAAAGCATCAAAACGTAAGAAATGATCCAAAAATGCTACACCACATCTTCTTAATGATGGACACAAACAAACAAACAAACAAAACCAAACCTGAATAACAAACAATTCTAAAAATTAAAAAAAAACAACTGATCGACGCAGAAAACCCAAAAACTCTTGGTTCCGCCATGACCAAGTGTGAAAGAAAAGGATCCTTTTCCAAAGTGGCTTTTGAAAATGCGTGGTCTGACGAAATATTTGTCAAGTGTGTGTGTGTGTGTGTGTGTGTGTGTGTGTGTGTGTGTGTGTGTGTGTGTGCTATCTCTTTTATCAGTCTGTCTGTCTGTCCGTCTGTCTGTCTGTCTGTCCGTCTGTCTGTCTGTCTGTCTGTCTGTCTGTCTCTCATTTCATCTTTTCTTCTCTACTCTCTCTCCTTGAACCTCAGTACCCTGGAAAAATAGAATTTTCGTTCGTTCGTTCGTTCTGTCTGTCTGTCTCCGTCTCTCTGTCTGTCTGTCTGTCTCTGTCTGTCTCTCTCTCTCTCTCTCTCTCTTTCTTATATATGTATTTATGTCCATTGCCTAGGTGTTATTAGATATGAAGAAATAAAATAAAATGAAACAACAAATAAGATAAAATAAAATAAAATAAAATAAAAATCAGGGGCTTCCATAAATTCGGGCGATATCAGGCCAGTGTCCAATATCCTTCTCCAGGAAATAGCATCTCTTTTGTAGCCTGTCAGCGCTTTTGTCGTCATG
>NC_134906.1:21168888-21183888 GCF_041734735.1 Babylonia areolata
ATCTTTTTAAAAAAACCTATCTATAAGCACTCTCAGCTTCCTTGTTCTCCAACACCACCCATGTCAGTTCACTTTGGATGTATGTAGAGTGGGAAAGGGAGAGTGTGTGGGGGGTAGGGAGGATGGGGGTGGGGGTGGGGGGGCATGAGGGGAGAGGGGTTTTGAGAAAGAGTGATCCTGAATGATTTATGTGGCTTGTAATACTTTTCTTTCATGTAAAGCGCCCTGAGCTTAGAGAGAAAGGGCGCTATAAAAATGCACATTATTATTATTATTATTACTACTACTACTACTACTACTACTACTACTACTATTGCTACTATTACTATCCTTTCTATTCCCCTCCCTTTTATTTCTATTCTCCTTCGTTCCTTTCTGTTTTTCTTTGATTCCTGTTTGTACTTCTTTTCTGCTATTATTTCTTTCTTTTTCTTTCTACCTTTTTTCTGTTGTGTTTTTCGGGTTGTTTTCTTTATCAATTTTTGTTGTTGTTTTTTTCTTTCTTTTCTTACTTTCAGTTGTTGTTTTTTTTTTTTTTTTTTTTTTTTTTTTTGGTCTATTTATTTCTGTTCTTCTTCCTTTTTTTCAATTTTGTATTTTCATTCGTTATTTCCTTTATTTCTTTGAGTCCTCTACGTCTTCTTTTCCGCCATTCTTTCTTTCTTTCTTTCTTTCTTTCATTTTCCTTCTTTCTGTTTGTCTTTTGGTTCTTCTTTCACTTCTTTTATTTGGTCTTTCTTGCTTTCTGTTCTTTAGGCTTCACATTGTAGAAGGAACATATGGATATCAAGATCAGCATGAGTTCGGGTTATCATCATGGATCTTAAAGACTTTTTCTTTCTTTCTTTCTTTCGTTTGTTCGTTCATTCGTTTGTTCTTTCATTGACAGTTAACGTCCCATCCACAGCATTTTAGCGGGGCAGTGAATCAAAATTCACTGTGTCCAGGGTTCGGCAATTTGAAGGGAGCGGGGCCCTATTCCTGTCCTACGACCGTGTTAATAAAACCTGGAAAGGTTGTGTTGTGTAACTTCTGCTACATCTAAAACATACTTTTCAGTATGTGTAAGTTTGATTTGTTTTGTTACAAATCATCATTTGCGCGCGCGCGCATGTGTGTGTATGTGTGTGTGTGTGTGTGTGTGAGCGGATGTGCGGTTTTTTTTTTTGAGGAAGGGGGGGGGGGGGAGGCGGGGGGTGGGGGTGGGGGGGGGGGTTGCGTGTTTCGGAGACATCGTTGGACTGAAGATGTGATTCAAAGAGTATGTATCGTTATTGTATCCTCCACACCCCAAAAGGTCCTAAAGAGGAGCGACCTGCCCAGCATCGAAAGCCTGCCGATCAGTGCCAGCTACGCTGGACAGGACACGTTGTCCACATGACAGACAGCAGGATCCTAAAGATGCTCTTGTTTGGCCTGCTGAAGGAAGGCCACCGCGAACTGGGAAGACACTGCAAGCGCTTCAAGGACACCTTGAAGACAAACCTCAAAGCCTGTGACATACAAATCGCTTCCTGGGAAACTGATGCCCTTGACCGCTCTCACTGGAGGATGCTGTGCTCTAGTGGCATAAAGACGTTTGAAAACAAGAGAACGCTGGCCATTAAGGAGAAGCGTGAGCGAAGGAAGCAGGGCTCAACTTCTGGAGACGTTTTCCCTTGCAACACCTGTGGGAAGTGCTGCGCATCCAGAATCGGCCTCTTCTCCCATATGAGGACACACACCGACAGATAAGCCTGCCTGCCTACTCATCCGTCGATCCGACGGGAGACTCTGTTACCCCAAAAGGGGTAAAAGGATTAAATTTCTATGAATCTTTGAACCTTCCACAACCGAAGTCAGCGTACCCATTCAAAGCTGGGTTGGGTGGGGTCAGGAAAATCAGAGTAAAGTGCCTTTCCTTTTGGGCCCAACACCATACTGAAGAGAGGTTTCGAACCCTGATCACTGGTGAACACTGGATCAGAAAAGTCCGACACTTCAGCGACTCTGCCGGGACGCCTTGTTCTTTCATAATCAAATTTCTAAAAATAGATAAATGAATAAATAAACAAATGCAAATGAAGATAAAAAGGAAGAAAACAACCAAGGGAGAAAGAGAATTCACAGACTTCTTGTAAGGATAGCCCCGAAGCCCCCAACCCTCTCCCCCGAAAGAAAAATAATAATAATCACGCGAAAATTTGCATGTGAAGCGAAAAGAACCGTCCAGCCACAGACACGGAATATGACCCTTTATCCCCGCCTCCGCTCCTCCCCCAACCCTCCCTATTCTAGTTTTGATTGAAGTCATGGCGCCAGTCCAACAACAAAAACAAGCAATCTTGTGTCGAAAATGAGATAATGTTGAATGCAGCCTTATTGCTGTGGAAGAAGAGAGTTGCAGCAGTAAGAAAGAAAGCATCGATTCTGGGTAAACAGCCAGTTTTGGGGTGCGGGTTTGTGTGTGTGTGGGGGGGGGGGGGGGGGGGGGGGGGGAGGGGGGGGGGGGGGGGGAGGTTCCAGGCAGCGGGAGGGTGTGTAATCCCACGATGTCTGGCAATCCCACGATTTTTTCTCACTTTGAGGGGACTCGGGGGATTACGAGAAACCGTGGTCGTTCCCCTCCCACGTTTTCTCTCAAAACAACGTGTGAGAAATGGTGGGAAGTCCCCCTTATTTTGATTAAAAAAGAAAAAAAGTTTCCTTTGTCGTCGGAGTAGGGTTTGTGTCTTTCCCCAATTCACAAATCTAAGAGAAAAATGGAGACAGAGAAAAAGAAACGAGAAATGGGGGAGGGGGGGGGAGGGGGGGGGGCGACAACGACGATCATGACAATGACAGTGGCCTTGGCGAAGACATCAACCAAAGTGATGCCACAGCACTGGTTTAAAAACATCTGTATGTGTATGAGTGAGTGAGTGGGGGAGTGTGTGTGTGTGTGTGTGTGTGTGTGTGTGTGTGTGTGTGTGTGTATTTCCTTTTGTGTGTTTACTTCGTTGGTTGATTTGTTCTTTTCTTTCACTCCGTTTTTAAGATACTAGTTTCATGTTCTGAGTGTCTTCTACGAAACTGAGAATCTGTTTTCAGTGCAATCTACGATGCGAAACGATACGAAACGATACTGACAATAACAGATGAACAAATGAGCAAGCATGAAATGAAGAACATTCTAAAGAAATGTGACAGAAAAGGTTGCATTACAACACACATCAAAATTATTTGGTCCAGATTTCACGCTCCTACGTGAGGACAAAGCATTGTGAAACATCTTTTTTTTTCTATCACATCTATGTAGAGAATTGAATCATTTTGATGTTATTCCCAACATCATTCGGGAAAGATTTGGTTCAAGCCCTATTATAATACATTTATAATACATTTATTTGTTTATCTATGTACGCTTATCTATTATTTATTCACCTTCTTTTTTTTCTTTTCTTTTTTTTCTCAAGGCCTGACTTAGCGCGTTGGGTTACGCTGCTGGTCAGGCATCTGCTTGGCAGATGTGGTGTAGCGTATATGGATTTGTCCGAACGCAGTGACGCCTCCTTGAGCTACTGAAAACTGAAAAACTATAAAACATTATATCATATTACATCGTATTATCTACTGTTGTATTACATTTCTATTTGAGTTAGGTACATTGCCTTAATTTCGTTGTTTGCTATTGATTCCGATGTTGAATTTGAGGTCAATGCATTGCAGTGATCCATCTTATGTGAAATACAATAAACAGATATGTTTCAGTGTCATCACTGTTAATGTCTTCAATAACGCCACTGTCGTTATAATTATCGTCATTGACGTCGCACCAATTTCTCTTTTCTTTTCCTCTCTCGGATTTTTCTCTTAGATTTGCATTGGGAAAAGACAAGAACCCAACTCCGACGACAAAGGAAATATTCTTGATTAAAAAATAAGTGGGACTTCCCACCATTTCTCACACATCGCTTTGAGAGAAAACGTGGGAGGGGAACGACCACGATTTCTCGCAACCCCACGATTTCTCCCAAAGTGAGAGAAATCGTGGGATTGCGAGAATTCGTGGGCTTATAGGGTGCTTACGACAACAGCAACAATACCGTCACGAAACTTGATACACAGGGCTAACAAGGGATCGGTTTGCTCAAGTGACTGATCTGGAGGAGGGTGACAGAATGTAGTTAACCCTTTCACTGCCAAACTCGCATTTATGCAGCGGCTAGGTAGAGGACCTATGTCAATGAAGGGTGACCAGATCATTGGTCTTTTATTCATGAACCTACTGCTCTTAATGTTCGGTGGTAGGAAAGGCCATATTTTCTGCACATCGCAGGGGGAACCCCCAGCTATTCTTAAACACCGTGTTTTCTGTGTTTATATCACAAGGGAAATTTGCATTGTAAATTGATTGGCGGTGAAAGGGTTAAGACGCTCATCTGCCAATACAGAGAGTCCATGAAGGTCAGTTGCACCTCTTTGAGAAACTGAAACTGAAACCGAAACTAAAAACGATGAGGTTGAAGTTGACCTCATCAAACATACTGCCTCAGCCGAGGAGGGAGGGATCTACCTAAACATTCGCATGCGATGTCCAAATGTTTCGCTCCTTCGTAGGAAAGTATCGCTGCAAAGTTCGTGCGAAGTTGTTTTGTTTGTTTGTTTGTTTTGTTTTGGTTTTTTTTTTTGGGGGGGGGGGGGTTGTCACATTTCGGTGAGGTGCGAAGTAAAAGAACATGCACAGAAGGGAATTCCCGGAGTTTTTATTTATAGACCATGGGTTTGCTGCCAAAGTGCACCGCGCGTGTCTTGATAACGAAGATGGCCTTCACGTTAAACTGCACGCACGGGTCCCTACCATGCCTAAGGTAACTTGCCTGAAGGCAGATGTATTTTGTCTTGAATGATAATAATGATAATGATAGTATTTATATAGCGCTGAATCTTGTGCAGAGACGAATCTAAGCGCTTTCACACCAGTCATTCACACACATGTACAACTCTAAAACTGAAGACAATGAAGAGGCAGGGGAGGGAGGCTATCTTGTGAAGAAGTGGGATTTGAGGCCAGACTTGAAAGAGCTGAGTGCGGAGACCTGACGAAGCGAAAGAGGAAGTTCATTTCAATTGCAAGCTCCAGAGACCGAGAAAGAACGGCGTCCAACAGTGGAGTGTTTGAATCTGGGTATGCGTAAACATAGTAGATCCGAAGCCGATCGTAGAGAGGGAGATGGAGTGTAGAGGTGAAGGCAGCCACAAAGATAGGAAGGGGCAGATTTGTGAATACATTTATAACACAGAGTGCTGATCTTATACTTTATTCTGTGTGAGGCAGGGAGCCAATGGAGATGTTATGTTGCAAAACAGGAGTGATGTGTGAATACGGCCCCAGGGTAAAGGGTGGAGATTTTTTCCCCGATCTCCCAGGTCTACATCTGTGCAAACCTGCTAGTGCCTGAACCTCCTTCATGTTTATAGACATGCAGAAGATCAAATACGTACGTTGAAGATCCTGTCGCCCACATGAGCGTTCGATGGGTTATGGAAAGAAGTACACCCCCCCCCACACCCACACACACACACCCTCCCACCCTCGTCTCCCTGGAAACGGAGTATGACTGACAACATAGCGGGGGTAAAAACGATCATACAGGTAAAGGCCCAGTCGTGGATACGAGCGAAATGTGTGTCGCAGCCCACGAACGAAGAAGAAGAATCCATTCAGCTCTTTTGTGTTTTGCAAGTCCGTCTTGTATTTGTGTGACTGCTTTCTTGTCATGTCTCTTGTTATTTCTGTCAGTGTCATTCACCTGCCTTTTTATGTGAGGTTTCTGTGTTACATTTCTTAAGATGTCCTTCAGTTCATGTTTTTGCTGTCATGTCGATTTTGCTTTTCTTTAAACGTCATTCAGTTTTTGTTTTCTCTGTAATGTTCATTTTTAAACGTCATCCAGTTGGTGGCTTTTTTGTTTGTTTCTTTGTTGTTTTTTTGTTTTGTTTGTTTTTGTTTTTGTTTTTGCTGTTGTTATGGTGTTGAATTTCATACAACTGTTGTTGCTGTTGTTGTTGTTGTTGTTGTTTATCCAGACTCTCCTATTTTCTGGCGACTGTCAATCAGCTGTTGAAGAATCGTCTGGTATAAAATTATGTGGTATATATATATATATATATATTACATTCCCTTTCATTCCCTTTCAAGACTTACTGGAAACTGTCAGTCAGCTGACCATGTTTTTTTCTGTTTTTTTGTTTGTTTGTTTATTTGTTTGTTTTTGTTGTTGTTTTTTGTTTGTTTGTTTGTTTTTTTGCTCCCTGTTGAAGTTTTTTTTTTATATGAAATTATCTATCTATCTACTACATGTTTTCAGGGACATGTGAAACTTAACTAACTTTGCCAGGCTGTCAGGACGTGACCGGTGTGTCGGGTCCACGTGCAGGCCAGGCATCTGCCATCCCCTCTCCCCCCCCCACCCCCCCCCCCCCCTCCCTCCCTCCCCCCCCCCCCCCCCGCCCCCCACCCCCCTTCTTTTTTTTTCTTTTTTTTTTTTTAGTTGGGTTTTTTTTTTGCAGATATGGTGCAGTGTGTATGGATCATTCCGTACACGTAGACGCCTCCTTGACTTGAAACTAGAACTGCAAACTGACCACGACTGTGAGTTTTACTGCGCCGATAGCCGTGAAAGGCTGTGGGAATGTTAACCTTTGATCGTAACTTCTGCCTCAATGCAATGCAATGCAATGCCATGCACACAAAAAACGCCATACAAATGCCATACCATACAAAGCAGTTTGTAGCATTCGTAGCAAAAGTAGCAGTGGTAGTCGGTTTCCTTGCTTGTCTTGGTCCTTCAGCTCCGTGGGGGAACGGTCTGGGCATCGCGATGTTGACTCGTGCAGTAGCCTTCACCATCTCTGGACGATCACGTGTGAGTGATTGATTGTGTCTCAGCAGATGTCAGCCTTGTCCACTCTTCAGTGTTGCCAGACCCTGGTTTTGGGTGGTTTTTTTTTCGGTTTTGTTGTTTGTTTGTTTGTTTGTTTGCTTGTTTTTGGTTGTTGTTTTTTTCTTCTTTGTTTGCCTCTTATTCTCTTCCCCTTTTCCGTTCCACGGAGGATGACTTTGGCAAGGAAGTTTGATGTAGTAGTAGTAGTGGTGGTGTTTGTAGTAGTAGTAGTAGTAGTAGTAGTAGAGGTATTGTTGTAGTTGTTGTCGTTGTCGTCACCATCATCATCATCGTCATCGTGACAGACTGACAAACTAACCAGTCTCTTTGTTTCAGGAGCTGAATCTGCCTGTCCAGGTCAGTTCTGACGGAGGGGTGACGTCATCAGTGGATACTCACAGAATCAGTGACACGGAGTGATAATCCCCCACTCACCACCACCACCACTGTCCACTCAAGAAGAATCCCCCCCCCCAGGCTCCCAGTCCCCCCGGGGGATTTGTCACCACCACCATTTCAATAACCACCTCCACCCCGCCACAACCACCACCACCACTGATACCTCCACCACCACCACCACCACCACCACCTCCAACACCGCCACCACCACCGCTGTTACCTCCACCACACCACCACCACTACCTCCACCACCACCACGAATACCTCCACCACCACCACCACTTCCACCACCATGGAAGTGCCTGCACTCAGCACCATCCAGATCAACTCCACAGAGCTGGTGGGGGGAGGCTGGGGATACGGGATGAACTCCTCCTCCTCCTCCTTCCTGCCGGACCCTCCCACAAACTCACCCCATCCCCCAGAGCTGCCCGCGGAGGTGGTTCACGGGAGGAGGCTGAGGGCGGTGTACCTGTGGGTGCTGGTAGGGGTGGGCGTCCCAGCCAACACGGCCTGCGTCTTCACGGTCCTGCTCATGGCCACGCCCCCTTACTACGTGGCCCTCCTGGCCCTGGCCGATACCCTGGCCCTGGCCACCAAGCTGCTCTTCCACCAGGTCATCACCCACCGGGCCCTCACCCACGTCTCCTGCGTCTTCTTCCACGCCTCCGCCTTCTTCGGCTGCTATGCCAACTGGGTGCTGATCCTCATATCGCTGGAGCGGTTCGTGGCTGTGTGTTTCCCTTTCAAGAAGCAGCAGCTGTTCACTAAGAAAAGGATCGTGGTCAGTGTGGTAGGTCTGACGGTGTCCTTGCTCGTCATCTTCACCCCAGTTTTCTTCTTCTACGAAGATGTGAAGAGATCGAGGAAGGATTGTGTAGTGAGGGAGAGCATGAGAGGGTACAAGGAAGGGGTGTGGGGGGCGGGGCTGTTCAGCGCTCTCTATTTCTTCGTGCCGTTCGTGTTGGTGTCGGTGTTGACGGCCGTCATCATCCGTCGGCTTCAGGTGATCCGTCAACGACGGATGCGGAGTCGGACGTCTTCAGCGTCGGGGTCGGGGGCGAGGGGGACAGGGGCAGGGGGCCACAGCGGTCCGGAACACGCGGTGAGCGTGATGCTGGTGAGCGCCAGCCTCATCTTCCTGGTCCTCGTGCTCCCCGCGTGCCTGTACCACGTGGCGCTGAAGCACCGATTCGACATGCGCGACCTGCAGGACAAGGCACGCGCCTTCCTCTTCTACCAGGTCGTCACCGTCCTCGCCGACACCAGCCACGCCGTCAACTTCTTCGTCTACTTCCTCAGCGCCGCCAAGTTCCGCGCGGCCTTCGTCGACATGCTGCAGCGCTGCTGCCCGTGCTGGTGGGCCCGGTGCAAGGGGAGAAAGCCTGCAGCCGTCAGCTCCCACAGCAACAACTCCAAGAGCCTGCCTCTCACCGCCACTGTGGAGAGGGAGCAGGTCAAGGACACAGAGCAGTGTGACACCATGTTGTAGACGACGATGACGTCGTCGTATTGTTGCACGTGCTGCTGTTGTTGACTAGGAGGGAGGAAGACGTTCATGGTGATGATGGTGATGATATGGATAGTCATATAGCGCCTGTCCTCGGTCAGTGACGCTGTGCTGTAGACAACGTGTTGCACGTGTTGCTCTTGTTCTTGACAAGGAGGAAAGAAGATGACGCAATGGCTAAGATGTTTATGATGATGATGAGGAGGAGGAGGAGGAGGAGATTTGTTTAATTATATAGCGCCTATCCTCGGTCGGTGACACTCTGTTGGAGACAATATGTTGAACATGTTGCTGTTGTTGTTGACAAGGAGGAATGAAAATGGTACGAACGCTAAGACGCTCATAATAATGATGATGATGATGATGATGATGTTGATGATGATGATATGGATAGTCATATAGCACCTATCCTCGGTCGATGACACTGTGCTGTAGATGGCGTGTTGCACGTGTTGTTGTAGATGTTGTTGAAAAGGAGAAAGGAAGATGGCAAGATGGCTAAGACGCTCATAATGATGATGATGATGATGATGATGATGATAAAGATAGTCATAGAACGCCTGTCCTCGGTCGGTGACGCTGTGCTGTAGACAACGTGTTGCACGTGTTGCTCTTGTTGTTGACAAGGAGGAAGGAAGATGACGCAATGGCTAAGATGTTTATGATGATGATGAGGAGGAGGAGGAGGAGGAGGAGGATTTGTTTACTTATATAGCGCCTATCCTCGGTTGGTGACACTCTGTTGGAGACAATATGTTGAACATGTTGCTGTTGTTGTTGACAAGGAGGAAGGAAAATGGCATGATGGCTAAGACGCTCATAATGATGATGATGATGATATGGATAGTCATATAGCACCTATCCTCGGTCGATGACACTCTGTTGCAGACGGTGTTGCACGTGTTGCTTTTATCGTTGACAGGGAGGAGGAAAGTGGCACGGACGCCAAGACGCCCATAATAATGATGATGATGATGATAATAATAATGATGATATGGATACTTATATAGTGCCGATCCTCGGTCGGTGACGCTGTGCTGTAGATGGCGTGTTGCACGTGTTGCTCTTGTTGTTGACAAGGAGGAAGGACGATGACGCAATGGCTAAGATGTTTATTAGGAGGAGGAGGATTTGGATATTTATATAGCGCCTATCCTCTGTCGGTGACACTGTGTTGGAGACAATATGTTGCACGCGTTGTTGCTGTTGTTGTTGTTGACAAGGAGGAAGAAAATGGCACGAACGCTAAGACGCTCATAATGATGATGATGATGATGATGATATGGATAGTCATATAGCACCTATCCTCGGTCGATGACACTGTGCTGTAGATGGCGTGTTGCACGTGTTGTTGTAGTTGTTGTTTACAAGGAGAAAAAAAAGATGACTAAGACGCGTATTATCATGATGATGACGATGATATGGATACTTATATAGCGCCTATCCTCGGTCGGAGACCAAGCTTTAAGCGCTGTTCGAACAAGGAGTCATTTGACAATACAGTGAGGGTTTGGGTTCCAATACCGATTACGCCTTTTCTAAACAGACAAACAAACAACAAACAACAACAACAAAACATAAGAGATGCAAGGCCTTCAAGAATCACTTGTGATAAATTAAGTCGCCTAGCATTAATTACAGAGTGATTTCCCTTTTTTACTATATGCCCCAAAACGTTTGCAAAATAAATAAAAATTCCATGCTTAGCTAAAGAAGTTCCTGTTTGAACAAAAAATGATAATAAAGACTCCTCTTATTGTTGTGTCAGAATAAGAGGTCAAAGTGCCAAGTTTAGAGAATACAAAAAATATAAATATAACAGTAAATGCAGTTTGCATATAATTAGGCTTTTTTTTCCCCCCTCAAGGCCTGACTAAGCGCGTTGGGTTACGCTGCTGGTCAGGCATCTGCTTGGCAGATGTGGTGTAGCGTATATGGATTTGTCCGAACGCAGTGACGCCTCCTTGAGCTACTGAAACTGAAACTGAAACTTTTATTTTTGTGTGCCCATCCCAGAGGTGCAATATTGTTTAAAAGAAGATGACTGGAAAGAACTGAATTTTTCCTATTTTTATGCCAAATTTCGTGTCCACTGACAAAGTATTTGCAGAGAAAATGTCAATGTTAAAGTTTACCACGGACACACACACACACACACACACACACACACACACACACACACACACACAGAGACACGGACACACACACACACACACACACACACACACACACACGCACACACACACACACACACACACACACACACACACACAACCGAACACCGGGTTAAAACATAGACTCACTTTGTTTACACAAGTGAGTCAAAAACGGCAAATAAAACTGATCGTCCTACCATTCGGGTGAGACGATAAACTGAAGCCCCGTGTACTGCACAACACACACTTGACGCACATGGTAACATTCTGCAGATGCAATCCTTTCCCACACAAATATAATTATAATAATAATAATTATTATTATTATTATTATTATTATTATTATTATTATTATTATTATTATTATTATTATTATTATCACCATGCACGTGCACTCAAGGCCTGACAAGGCGTTACGCTGCTGGTCAGGCATCTCTTTCTTGCAGATGTGGTGTAGCGTGTATGGAATTGTCTGAACGCAGTGGCGCATCCTGGAGAAACTGAAAAGGAAACTGAAACTGTAGAGAACAACATGATACACCGTGTTGAAGAGAACAACATGATACACCGTGTTGAAGAGAACAACATGATACACTGTGTTGTAGAGAACAACATGATACACCGTGTTGTTGAGAACTGATACACCGTGTTATAAAGAAGAACATGATATACCGTGTTGTAGAGAACAACATGATACACCGTGTTGTTGAGAACTGATACACCGTGTTATAAAGAACAACATGATATACCGTGTTGTAGAGAACAACATGATACACCGTGTTGTTGAGAACTGATACACCGTGGTATAAAGAACAACATGATATACCGTGTTGTAGAGAACAACATGATACACCGTGTTGTAAAGAACTGATACACCGTGTTGTAGAGAACAGCATGATACACCGTGTTGTAGAGAACAACATGATACACAGTGTTGTAGAGAACTGATACACCGTGTTGTAGAGGGCAACATGATACACCGTGTTGTAGAGAACAACATGATACACAGTGTTGTAGAGAACAACATGATACACAGTGTTGTAGAGAACTGATACACCGTGTTGTAGAGGGCAACATGATACACCGTGTTGTAGAGAACAACATGATACACAGTGTTGTAGAGAACTGATACACCGTGTTGTAGAGAACAACATGATATACCGTGTTGTAGAGAACAACATGATATACCAAATGATATACCGTGTTGTAGAGAACAACATGATATACCAAATGATATACCGTGTTGTAGAGAACAACGTGATACACCATGTTGTAGAGAACAACATGATACACCGTGTTGTAGAGAACAACATGATACACCGTGTTGTTTAGAACAACATAACAATATGATAGGCCGTGTTGTAGAGAACAACAGAACAACATGATACACCGTGTTGTAGAGAACAACAGTACACACTGTGTTGTAGACAACAACATAATACATCGTGCTGTGGAGAAGAACATGATACACTGTGTTGTAGAGGACATGATACACCGTGTTGTAAAGAACAACATGATAAACCGTGTTGTATACAAACAACATGATTCACTGCGTTGAAGAGAACAACACGATTCACAATGTCACAGACAACATGATACACCGCGTTGTAGAAAACAACAGTTTACACAAAGTTAGAGAACAACGTTATACACAATGTTGTCGACAACATAATACACTTATCGTAGAGAACGTTGAACACCGTGTTATATAAAACAACAGTTTACGCAGTGTTAGAGAACAACGTTATACACAATGTTGTAGACAACATGATATACTTAATGTAGAGAACATTGAACACGGTTTCGAAGACAACAACATGATACACCGTGTTGTAAACAACAACATGATACATCGTGTTGTTGAGAACATTATCCATACACAGTATTGTAGAGAACAATCTTTTTGCCGACAACATCACGACATTGTTTTCAAGAGGACATGCTCAAATATTCTAATTGCAACCACAAGTCGTGAAGATACCAGATGCTCGTGACATGATTTGTAGACCAGATGACGTACTCGGAACTTTTTTTTTTTTCTTTTTTTTTTTAAACATAAATATTTCCATGTGTCACAGAGTCAGACTCCTCTTCTTCTTTGCGTTCGACAGCTACGCAGTCAGGGTCGAAGTCCGAGGGATGCCACAAACTCGGACGTCCGGTGAAGATCGGCTGCCGTCCCCCAGAGCTTGGTGTTGAGGTCAGCACCCCCAGGCCAGGACTGCTGTCGCATCTTCTCATACAGGGGGCAGTCTTGGAGAATATGGGATGGGGTCTGGTCAGCCTGGCCGCAATCACTTTTTTTTTCTTTTTTTTTTTTTTTTTTTTAAACATAGATATTTCCATGTGTCAAAGAGTCAGACGTTTGACGCTATTTGTGGAATGGGCTTACACGCTGGAGAGAAATTCTTGCAGCTATATTTCGTTGTATCATGGATGATTTATGGCCTGGGACGCCATTGATTTTTATTAACCAGTGACACCATTTATTGAGTTCATCGCTGGAGAGTTCGTCTTGCAGCCATATTTCTGTATGACGTCAGCTCTGTGACAGTGCTGTCCTGTGATGGTGTTGTCGGTAACTTTTTTGTTGCTGTTGTCTTTGTTGTTGTTGTTGTTGTTGTTGATGATGTAGCTTTTTTTATAGCAGTCTTGTCGTGATGTTTTAATTTCGTTTCATGTGTGTGTGTGTGTGTGTGTGTGTGTGATATTTCTGTATGACGTCAGCTCTGTGACAGTACTGTTCTGTGATGGTCTTGTGGGTAACTTTTTTGTTGCTGTTGTTGTCTTTGTTGTTGTTGTCGCTTTCTTACAGCAGTCTTGTCGTGATGTTTTAATTTCGTTTCATGTGTGTGTGTGTGTGTGTGTGTGTGTGTGTGTGTAATGATCCTGCGCTTCGCAAAGGCAGTCAATACAGAATTTAAAGTTGGCAGGATGTGCTACAGAATAAGGAACGTCGTAAATTTACAATTGTTTATCGCTACAATTTTCTTTTCTCTCTTTCTTTCCTTCCTTCTTTCTTTCTTTCTTTCCAATTTGCATGCACTTTCACTCGTATGTAACACGAGTGGGCTTTTACGTGCTTAACCGTTTTGGGGGGCTTTTTTTTTTTTACCCCCGCCACTAGACCTTGAGTGGTGGTCTGGACGCTAGTCATTCGGATGAGACGATAAACCGAGGTCCCGTGTGCAGCATGCACTTAGCGCACGTAAAAGAACCCACGGCAACAAAAGGGTTGTTCCTGGCAAAATTCTGTAGAAAAATCGACTTCAATAGGAAAAACAAATAAAACTGCATGCAGGAAAAAATACAAAAAAATGGGTGGCGCTGTAGTGTAGCAACGCGCTCTCCCTGGGGAGAGCAGCCCGAATTTCACACAGAGAAATCTGTTGTGATAAAAAGAAATACAAATACAAGTACTAGAATTTTGGACATTATTTGTTCTATACATTTTCATAAGGATGAATGATGATCGGGTGACGAATGATGAAAGATGCTGCTATAACGGTCCGGTTTGGTTTGGGGACTAATTTGACAAAGCTGTAACTCTCACGATGAAAAAACATTAACCCCCATGCGTTTATCAGGCCCTGCGTGAGCATGAGATACAGGCACCTGCAATGTTGGACTTTTTTTTTTCTCTTCTAATTACGCAACGCTTCCGAAGACATGTGCGTGAAGAGGATGCAGGGAGTGACTCTTGACTTGATGCTTGACAGGCGCAATAGCCGAGTGGTTAAAGCGCTGAACTGTCAATCTCAGGGTCCCGGGTTCGAATCACGGTGACGGCGCCTGGTGGGTAAAGGGTGGAGATTTTTACGATCTCCCAGGTCAACATATGTGCAGACCTGCTAGTGCCTGAACCCCCTCCGTGTGTATATGCAAGCAGAAGATCAAATACGCACGTTAAAGATCCTGTAATCCATGTCAGCGTTCGGTGGGTTATGGAAACAAGAACATACCCAGCATGCACACCTCCGAAAACAGAGTATGGCTGCCTACATGGCGGGGTAAAAACGGTCATACACGT
>NC_134906.1:21188888-21198888 GCF_041734735.1 Babylonia areolata
TCTTTTCGTGGTTGGTCTTTTCTTTATTGATTTGTTTCTTTAACCCTTTCACCGCCAAGCTCGCATTTATGCACAGGCGTGGTAGAGGACCCATGTCACTGAAAGGTGACCATCCATTGGTCTGTTACCCATGAACCTACTGCTCTTAATGTTCGGTGGTAGGATTGGCCATATTTTTTTTACATCGCAGGGGGAATCTCCAGCTATTCATAGCCACTGTCTTTTCTTTTTTGTACTCTAAATTGACTGGCGGTGAAAGGGTTAAAATCGTAGTGAGTAGTTTTGTTTGTCTGGTCAATAATTAGACGTTGTATTCCTAGGCAGTTTTTTTTTTTTTTTTTTTTTTTTTTTTTTTTTTTTTGCTTTCAGCATATTAAACAAAGAAATGCACGGGTTGAAATAACAATCATCATCATCATCAAAATTATGAAAACCGTGATAACCATAATTATAATCACCACAATCAGTTTAATCATATTGATACAGTTTCTCTCTCTCTCTCTCTCTCTCTCTCTCTCTCTCTCTCTCTCTCTCTCTCTCTCTCTCTCTCTCTCTCTTTAAATAAAAACGAAAAGAAAAAAAAATCAGCATGATAGAGATAAATCTACCTCAATCAATTTGATCCATCAACTACAAAAAGCATAACAAAAAACAAAAGACAGCAGCAGCAACAACAACAACGACAACAACAACAACAACAACAAAATTAATAACAAACCCTTCCTTCAAGAGCTGATAAACCATCACATGTGAAAATCGGGGAGAAAGGGGTCTCTATCGTGTTATAAATATGTTGTCGATAGGGTTTCAGTCGAGTTTGCCATAAGCATCTCTTTGTTGCCGAGAGTTCTTTAACGTGCGCCGTGTGCAAGCTGCATTGAGATTGGTTGGGGTTTTTTTTTGTTTTGTTTTGTTTTTTTTGTTTGTTTGTTTGTTTGTTTTTTTGTTGTTGTTTTTTTTTGTTTTGTTTTGTTTTGTTTTTCATTTATCGTTGCATCTAAAAGACTAGCATGCAGACCACTACTTGAGATGTAACTGTCACAACCTGGGTGACTGTATGATTTGGGAGGCCACATTGGTTGTCACTCTGGTGTATCATTCTGTTTGTGTGTTTGTCTCTTTGTTTCTTTGTTTGTTTGTTTGAGTGTTTTTCACCCCAGACGAGAGTTTATTGAACTGATAACTTGTGCACTTTCAGGTCGTTATATATCAGTCATTTTTTCTTAATTCTCAAATAATTTCTTATTCTGCGACCAGGATTTGATTTCCAAATGGATGAATGAAGATGTGTCGTATTGTACTGTGCTGTACTGTACCATCGTCATGACCTTTTTCCTTTCATTCATTCATTCTTTCTTTCTTTCTTCTTTCTTCTTTCTTTCTTTCTTCCTTTATTTCTTTCTTCCTTTCTTTCTTTCTTGTCTTTCTTTCTTGTCTTCCTTCCTTCCTTCCTTCCTTCCTTTCTTTCTGTCTTTCTTGTTTTCTTTCTTTCTTCCTCTCTTCCTTACTTTCTCCCTTTCTTTCTTTCGTTTTTTCCTTTCTTCCTTCCTTCATTTTCTTTCTTCCTTTCTTGCTTTCTTACCTTTCTTTCTTTCTTTCTGTCTTTCTTGTTATTCTTTCTTTCTTCCTCTCTTCATTCCTTTTTCCCTTTCTTTCTTTCTTTTTTCCTTTCTTCCTTTCTTCCTTCCTTCATTTTCTTTCTTCCTTTCTTGCTTTCTTTCCTTTCTTTCTTTCTCTCTTTTCTTTTCTTTCTTTTTATTGCCTTCTTCCCTTTCTTTTCTTTCTTTCGCACTTACTTCCTTCCTCTTCTGTCTTTCCTCCTCTCTTCGTTTTTTTTCTTTCTTTCTCTGCCATCCTTTCTTTCTTCCTTTCTTTCTTCCTTTCTTTCGTTCTGTATCATGATATGACAGTAATCTGATTTTCTAAAGCTTCTAATTGTGGATTCCTGTGTTGGATCCATTGTGTTCTGATGCATATGATATTGGATTTATCTGTTGGTTCTGCGGTTTTTCTCTGTGTACACGTGTGTGGGTTTGTGTGTGTGTGTGTGTGTGTGTGTGTGTGTGTGTGTGTGTGTGTGTGTGTGTGTGTGTGTGTGTGTGTGTGTGTGTGTGTGTGTGTGTGTGTGTGTGTGTGTGTGTGTGTGTGTGTGTGTGTGTGTGTGTGTGTGTGTGTGTGTGTGTGTGTGTGTGTGTGTGTGTGTGTGTGTGTGTGTGTGTGTGTTTTCGTATGATAAATCGTTTCAATGCTTTATTGATTTTTATGTAAATGACAGTAATCTGATAATGGGCTCATTATTGACGGAAGAGAGAGAAAAGTGAGACAGAGAGACAGAGCACGAGCAAAAGACACACACACACACACACAGTGTGTGTGTGGGGGGGGGGGGGGGGATGAAGGGAGGAGCAGGGGGGGGAAGAGAAAGAGAAAAAGAGTGATTGAATATGAGAGAGACAGACAGAGACAGACAGACAGAAAACGATAAACAGAGCGAGAGCGACTGAGATAGACTGAGAGACAGAGAGAGTGGAAGAATGTGAGAGACCCAAGGACTGTGTCCTGAAAATAACAAGAAAGCAATAGAATTTAATGTTGTAATCCATTTGATCACCATCACCATCACCACCACCATCACCATCACCATCACCTTCGTTATCACCACCACCACCACCACCACCACCATCATCATTATCATCATCACCAACACTGTTGCTGCGGTGTCATACAAAAAGGGAATTAAACATTTACTTGTCTTTAAAACAACAAAAACAACAACAACAACAACAACAACAACAACAACAAAAACCAGAGTGAGAAACACATTCTCTGTGTGGTAACGACTGGAAAACAAGATTTCATCCTCCTGTTTCTTTGCTTTCAGTGTTGTGACAGATTGGATTGGAAACTGCTGAAGTTTATCTTGTGAATCGTGATCGAAACCATGGCTGTGTTGTTAAAATCGATGTCACTGGATGTTGCTAGCAGCTAGTAGTAGAAACGTGTGAAATCTGCAACGTGTCTTATCTGACACTCCCCGCTGTAATAAATAAGTTTATATATAGCCCAGTTTACAAGTAAAGCAGTTGTTGTCTCATGCGGTGTTCAGATGGTCATTGGCGGAAATGGTTTGAGTATCTGTCGTACATTCGTACAATGTATGTTTGTTTGTTTGTTTTTTATTGTTGTTCCTTTTTCTAATACCGATTCATCATCACAAGATTTGTGCTAGTTGTGCAAGTTTTTTCCCTGTGATGAATAATAACAATGATAATTATTATTATCATTATATTTATACAGCGCTCAATCTTGTGCAGAGACCAAACCAAAGCGCTTTCGCACCAGTCATTCAAACGTATGCATAACTCTAAAACTGAAAGAAAAAAAAACAAAAAAACCTGAAGACAAGGAAGACGCAGGGAAGGGATCGACCACAAGTGGTGACAGTTTTATTTGCTTTAATTGAATAGCGCAGTTTGATGGCCGTATATTTGTTAATTTCGTGAATCGACAGATTTGTTTGTTGTTGTTGTTTTTTTCCTTGTTGTTTTCTTCTTGTTGTTGTTGTTGTTGTTGTTGCTTTTTTACCGTTCGTGCTGAAATCCTAGACCGCTAAGTTTATCTCACTCTATCATACTACAAATATCGACACACTTTCGCTAATACTACCACTACTACTGCTGCTGCTGCTGTTGCTGCTACACCGACGGCGACAACCATTATTTCTACTACCACTACTACTACTACTACTACTACTACTACTACTACCTATACCAAGCATAAGAGTATAGGGGCACCGTGGTTGAATCGGTTAGGCGTTAGAGGTCTGGTCCAGTGTTCAGCAGACACCAGGGTTTGAAGCCGCAGTTCGGTATGGTGTTGTACCTTTGGAGAAGGAACTTTGCCCCGAACTCTCCTCACTCCGCCCAGATGTCAATGGCTGTGCAACTGACTTTGATCAGCGGAGGGGTGGGGGTGGGGGTGGGGGGCTTAAATCTCCGGAAGAAGAGATTTGGGCCCCGCCTTCCTCTTAGCTTTGGACACGTTGAATATGAATTCACTGCCCCTTAATGGCCGTTAAAAAAACAAAAACAAACAAACTACACAACTTTTAACCCCAACGAGTACCACATTTGCTTGTGGTGGTTGTGGTGGTGGTGGTGGTGATGGTAGCAGTAGTAGTAGTGGAGTGTTGTCGTAATGGTAACGCGTCCACCTTGGAAGCGAGAGAAGCTGAGCGCACTGCTTCGAATCCCGCAGTCGCCATTATTTTGTTCCCCTCCACCAGATCTTGAGTGGTGGTCTGGACCGCTAGTCATTCGGATGAAACGATAAACCGAGGTCCCGTGTGCAGCATTGCACTTAGCGCACGTAAGAGAACCCACGGCAACAAAAAGGGTTGTTCCTGGCAAAATTCTGTATAAAAATCCACTTCGATAGGAAAAACAAATAAAACTGCACGCAAGCATTTTTTTTAATGGGTGGCGCTGTAGTGTGATAAGGACACACACCTGCTGAATACTTCTCTTTTTTTTTCCCTCATTGCAATCAAAATTCTATTTTGTTTTGAGAGCCCATACCACATCATTTGTATTGTGATAATATCAAGCTGTTTTATCGGGAAATTATTCTCGTTCTTGTCATTTAAGGTGCGTTCATTGTTCGTTCTAGCGTGATGAATGATTTGCATTGTGCGTTGGTTGTTTGTTCAAGAGTGATAAATCATCTGCATGAATTGATTCGTAAAGGTTGGAATGAGAGGTGCTGATTTTTTGTAATAAACGATTCTTGTTTTCTTCATCATTTACTTGTGAGTGACCGTTTCGCATGAATATGCGGGCATAATCAGGATGGAAAATGTAAAATTTTGTACTTATGGTGATACGCTTGTCTTCTGGGGTTTTTTCCCTTGTGTGTGTGTGTGTGTGTGTGTGTGTGTGTGTGTGTGTGTGGTTATTGCTACAGATATGTAGACATGCTATTTGAAGTTCAGAATACTTTGATGTTTTCATGGCGACTAATCTACATAATCATGTGCATATAATAGGTTAAAATCATGTAGATATAAGAGGTAAGGATGCGAATTAGGAATTTTCGTGATTTGGTTTCATTTCTGTGACGAGTGTTTGACTTACAGAATTTATCAGAATAAACGCTGACGCTTTGTGCTTTAAGTGTGAATATTTGGTCATTTCTGAGCGAGGTGAGCATTTTGCGCTAACACACAGAGACACAGACACACTGACACAGACACAGACACTCACAATTTGCCATCATGAAATAAAATCCTGACTTGACTTCACACACAGACACATCCACACACACACACACACACACACACACACGTGTAAATTCATACAAAATATCAATCAATCAAGACAAATGAGCAATGCAAGCTCAACAAACAATCAACACAAATAAACACGTGTTCACTTCCTGTCTGTTTGTTCACTTTTTTTTTTTATGTCTGCCCACTTTCTGTGACATTAGATTAAACAAACACAAACCCCCAATACCACAAGTATCTGCAAACGACACAGAGGCTGCCGGCATCAGCAAACGTCATCAGTTAATGACGCCATCAACATACGTCATCAGAGACTGATGGCTTCAAGCAACGTCATCAGAAACTCTGACGGCATCAAATAACGTCGTCAGAGACTGGCGGAGACATCAACAAGCGTCATCAGAAAATGACGCCATCAGCGGGCGTCATCAGAGACTGAAGCGGAAACGGAACTATAGTGCGCGAGAGAGCGCGCGGTTTTAGTCCAGTCGACTGCGAGCTCAATTCAGGGAGTCTGATCCTTATCGAACACCATTAAGACGGGCGCAATAGCCGAGTGGTTAAAGCGTTGGACTGTCAATCTGAGGGTCCCGGGTTCGAATCACGGTGACGGCGCCTGGTGGGTAAAGGGTGGAGATTTTTACGATCTCCCAGGTCAACATATGTGCAGACCTGCTAGTGCCTGAACCCCCTTCGTGTGTATATGCAAGCAGAAGATAAAATACGCACGTTAAAGATCCTGTAATCTATGTCAGCGTTCGGTGGGTTATGAAAACAAGAACATACCCAGCATGCACACCCCCGAAAACGGAGTATGGCTGCCTACATGGCGGGGTAAAAACGGTCATACACGTAAAAGCCCACTCGTGTGCATACGAGTGAACGCAGAAGAAGAAGAAGAAGAACACCATTAAAGAAAAATAAAACGAAAAAAAAAGAACAAAAGGACTGCCACTGTGTTTGTGAGTGATGATGACAGTTCCGCAACCACTTTTCATCCGGGGGAATATATAGAATGGGGAGCGCCTGTATTTTGACGTTCCACACCGTGGAGCATGAAATTAAAAATCAGTATTTACTTCCGGTAGTTTCGCTGTACGAAAATAAATTGAACGTGGAAAAATCGATGGATTGGTGGAAAAGGGGTGGTGGTGGTGCAGGGGGAGTGTGGGAGGGTCGGGAGGGGTGTGTGTGAGAGAGACAGAGACTGACAGAGACTGGGAGACAGACACAGAGAGAGAGAGACAGAGAAACAGATAGAAAGAGAGACAGGCAGAGAGAGAGAGAGAGACAGGCGGAGACAGACAGAGTGGGAGGGGTACGGGGGAAACAGTAAGCGGTAGATAGAAACGGTGTGAGAGACAGGGACAAAAAGAGAGTGAGACACAGACAGTGTGTGTGTGTGTGTGTGTGTGTGTGTGTGTGTGTGTGTGTGTGTGAGAGAGAGATAATTTGTGTGTGTGGGTGTGAGTGAAAGAGAGAGAATGTGTGCATGAGAGAGAGAGAGAGAGAGAGAGAGAGTTTAAGAAAGAGAGAGAAAGAGAGAGAATGTGTGTGTATGAGAGAGAGTGAGAGAGAATGTGAGAAAGAAAGAGAGAGACAGACAGACAGACAGACAGAGACAGACAGACACAGAGAGAGACAGAGACAGAGATGGAGACAGACAGACAGAGAGGGAGTGGTGGTGGTGGTGAATGGAGGGGTTAGAATGACAAGCAAGGGATTTTGCCAAGAGCGTAATCATAATTAACAGCTTAGCATTCATGTCCCGCTGTTAACACATTGTAAACTGTTAACCCAGGTTGCCCTGCTGTTGACACATTATAAACTGTTGACACATTCTTGCCCTGCTGTTCACACGTAAACTATTTGCCTAGGTTGTCCTGCTGTTAACATATTGTAAACTGTTTACAAATCCGTGTGCTGTTGTCGACACGTTGTAAACTGTTGACACATCCGTGTGCTGCTGTTCACACATTGTAAGCTGTTGGCAGATCCATTCGCTGCTGTTCATACAGTGTAAACTGTTGACAATTCAATGTGCTACTGTTGACACGTTGTAAACTGTTGACAATTTCATGTGCTGCTGTTGAGACTTTGTAAACTGTTGATATATCCATGTGCTGTTGTTGGTTCGTTGTGAACTGTTGAGAAGTCCATGTGCTGCTGTTGACACATTGTTAACTTGACAAAGCCATGTGCTGCTGTCGGTATATTGTAAAACTGTTGACATATCCGTGTGCTTCTGTTCACACACTGTAAACTGTTGATAAATGCACGTGTTGTCGTTGACATAGTGTAAACTGTTGACAAATCAGCGTGCTACTGTGACATGTTGTAAACTGTTGACAAATCCATGTGCTGCTCCTGACACACTGTAAACTGTTGACAAATTCATGTGCTGCTGCTGGCACAACTGTTGACACATCCAGTGCTGCTGTTGACACATTGTATAATCTGTTGATAAATCCATGTGCTGCTGTTGACACATTGTAATCTGTTGATAAATCCATGTGCTGCTGTTGACACGTTGTAAACGGCTGACAAATCCATGTGCTGCTGTTCACGCATTGTAAGCTGTTGATATATGCGTGTGCTATTGTCGACACGTTGTAAACTATTGACACATCCATGTGCTGCTGTTGACACGTCGTAAACTGTTGACAAATCCAGTGCTGCTGTTAACACATTGTAATCTGTTGGTAAATCCATGTGTTGCGCTGTTGACACATTGTAAACTGTTGACCCATCCATGTGGTACTGTTTACACACCATGTAAAATGTTGACCCATTTGCGTCCTGCAGATAAACGCATTGTAAACCGTCGAACCATTATTTTGTGTGGTGATGTTGGGAGATACCTGGCTTTTTGAAAGGTGACAGCGAAGTTTCAGTAGATTTCAGGTTTGGCTGTGTGCGTGCGTGTTTGATCATGTCTCTCTGTCTGACTGTTGTCTGTCTGTCTGTCTCTTTGTCTGTGAAACTGCATGTTTGGTGCATATCTGTTATGCATGTGTGGGTGTATGTGTGAATGTGTGTCTTCATGTTTTACATTTATTTGCTTGTTTATTATCATTGTTGTCTTATTTATTTATTTATTTATTATTTTTATTATTATCACTACTACTACATTTTTTTTAATTATTATCACTACTACTACATTTTTTTTATATTATAATTATTATTTCTTTATTTATTTATGTAAGCTTATCTATTATTTATTCCCCTTTTTTTTTCTTTTTTTCTTTCTCAAGGCCTGACTAAGCGCGTTGGGTTACGCTGCTGGTCGGGCATCTGCTTGGCAGATGTGGTGTAGTAGCGTAAATGGATTTGTCCGAACGCAGTGACGCCTCCTTGAGCTACTGAAACTGAAACTGAAACTGTCTCTTTGTGTGTCTGTTTGTCTGTGTGTCGTAACCTTTCTCTGTAGAATAATCAACTGCGGTAGGATAAACAAATAAAAAAAACTGCACACAGGAAAAAAAATACAAACAAAATGGGTGGCGTCGCTGTAGTGTAGCGACGAGCCCTCCCTGGGGAGAGCAGCCCGAATTTCACACAGAGAAATCTGTTGTGATGAAAAGAAATACAAATACAAATACTCTGTTGTCTCTGACTGTTCCTCTCTCTGCCTGTCTGTTTGTCAGTCTGTCTGTCGGCCTGCCTGTCTGTCTGTTTGAACCGCTCTCTGTCTCCGTCTGTCTGTTCGTCTGTCTGAATCTCTATCTGTCTGTCTGTCTCTTGCTCTGTCTAGCTGTCTAGCTGTCCCTTGCTCTGTGCGTATCTGTCCGTCTGTCTCTCTGTCTGTCTGTTTGTCTGTCTGTTCAAACCTCCCTCTGTCTCTGTCCCTTTTCACTCTCTCTTTCTCTGTCTGTCTATCCCTCTCACTATATCTCTCTGTCTGTCTATCTGGCTGTCTGAAACTCTGTCTGTCTGTCTGTCTGTCTGCCTGACTTTCTGACTGGAATTTTATCTGTCTCTGTCTCTCTCTGGAGTCAGTTTTCGTTCTGTCTCATCTGTCTGTGTCTCGTGGCTGTCTCCCTGTTCCAACACTTTAACTCCTCCATGTTTCGCATTCCTTCACGAAGATCTTTTTTTTTTTTTAATCTTTTATTTTTGTTTTCTTCTTTTTACTTTTTTACAACCTGAATACACTAGAGCACAGAGTGAAACAGCGCTGACATTTTCACAAACAATGGTTCTTTTTTTCCCCCCTGGAAAAAAAAAAAGATAGTGTTTAGTATGTTCCCGACACGATCTTTTTTTTGGGGGGTGGGGTGGGGTGGGGGGGTTTGTTGTTTTTTTGTTTTGTTTTTTTCCTCTGTTCCCCCTTTTTTTCACCTCAGTTGTTCTCCGTGTAGAAATACTGGTTTATAACATCCCCCATTCAGAATGAAAAAGTGGATAGGTTAAAGGCTCGGTATGGGTAATTGCGAACGATCCAGTCGAAGCGACCAGCTCAACGTGTGTACTGTAAAGATAATGTGTCGCATGACAGTCAAACGTACTTCTTTTGTTTTTTAAGGCTTTCTCCGACTGGTTGCACCAGGAAATGTTCGTCTGCTCATTCTTTTCAACGTCTTGTCGACGTTTGAAATAGCAAGGGCGCCTGATGGTAAATGCGAACGGGCAAGTCTAACTGCGAACGATGGCTTTGGGTACATGTAGACAATTAAAACAGGAGCAGATCTTTAACTCATTAGATATAACATATTA
>NC_134906.1:21208888-21216388 GCF_041734735.1 Babylonia areolata
CAGCGAGAGCACGTGTTTTGCACGTGCCCAACGTGAGTTTGATGACGTTCCACGCTTTCATCTCTTCAGATGGACAATTTTATCTGTTAGCTGCACCCCCTTCTTCCTCACTCCTCACAGCAGCAAGAGGAGCACGCAGTTTGCACGTGCCAAAGGTGAGTTTGATGACTTTTTTTTTGCATGTGCCAAAGGTGAGTTTGATTACGTGTTTTGGGGTTGTTTTTGTTGTTTTTTGTTTTTGTTTTGGGGTTTGTTTTTTTTCACTGCCAAAGGTGAGTTTGATGGCTTTTTTTTTTTTTTTTTTTTTTTTTTGCACGTGTCAAAGGTGAGTTACATGGCGTTTATCTGCACGTGCCAAAGGTGAGTTTGATGACGTGTATTTGCACGTGTCAAAGGTGAGTTCGATGACGTGTATTTGCACGTGCCAAAGGTGAGTTTGGTGACTTTTTTTTGCACGTGCCAAAGGCGAGTTTGATGACTTTTTTTGCACATGCCAAAGGTGACTTTGATGACGTTTTACCCTTTCATCTTCCTTTCAGATGGACAACAATTTGGTGCAGCACCCCCGAAAAAGGAGTATGGCTGCCTACATGGCGGGGTAAAAAAAACGGTCATACACGTAAAAGCCCACTCATGTGCATACGAGTGAACGTGGGAGTTGCAGCCCACGAACGCAGAAGAAGAAGGTGCAGCATGAAAACTGCCACACCACCCCCAACCCTTCCACACACCCACCTCCCTCATCATCACCCCCACAGCTACAGCACGTGAGAGCACGAGGGAGAGTTTGATGACGTTTTATGCTTTCATCTTCCTTTCTGACTTGGCAGCTTTTATCTGTTTAGTAGCAGCATTATGTTAAAACTGCTACCCATCCAGCTTACCCTCCCACCTTCCTCGTCTCATCAATAGCAGGTTGCACGTGCTAAAAAAAAAAAAAAAAGAGAAAAAAAAAGGGGGTTTTATGACGTTGATGCTTTGCGCTTTTCATCCAAATCAAAAGCGCGAGACGAACACACGCGCCTGTATAGTTCATTTGATGTGTGTGTGTGTGTGTGTGTGTGTGTGTGTGTGTGTGTGTGTGTGTGCGCGCGTGCGTGTGTGTGTATGCGTGCGTGCGTGAGCGCGCGCGCGCGTGCGTGTGTGTGTGTGTGTGTGTACAGCGTTTGCGCGTGTGAGTAGGCTATCCATATATGCTACACAACAACTACAAGGTAGATGCTCGACCTGTAGCATAACCCAACACACTAGTCGGGCCTCGAGTGCATGCATATATATTTCTGTGCCTACCAGATTGGATTTTTCTTCTACATAATGTTTGCCAGAAGACACCCCTTTTATTGCCATGGGTTCATTTTCAGTGCGCAAAGTGCATGCTGCACACGGGACTTTGGTTTATCGTCTCACTGACTCGAATGATTGGACGTTCAGTTTGATTTTCCACAATCAAACTTTAAGAAAAAGCCGATACCAGGTGCCAGTTGCATTGCTTGAATCTAACGTTTTGACAGTTACACGTGACTAAATGCCTACGTTGACCGAACAACGCCAGTGGTCAGTTCCATACTACACACAGTCAGTAGTGGGTTACGACCATACTAGGCTCTTCCGTCCGAGCAATGCAACTGGCTCCTGGATTCGAACCCAGACCTTAGCGGACACTGTATGGCCACATGAGCGTCTTGAACGTTATAGCACCGTCTCCCCGCATCAAGTAATCCCTAAACACGAAGGAGTATCAGTGGAAAGTCTTGAACAGATGGGAGTGAACTCAAGACTTCCGGAAAAAAAAACAGAACACTTGCAACCAGTTCAAACGTGTGTGTGTGTGTGTGTGTGTGTGTGTGTGTGTGTGTGTGTGTGTGTGTGTGTGTGTCTGTGTCTGTGTCTGTGTGGCAGAGACAGACAGACAGACAGAGATGGAGAGAGAGAGGGGGCGAAAGGATAGAAGAGAGAGAGAGAGAGAGAGAGAGAGAGAGAGATGCTGAATACTTTTTGGATAAACGTTCTAAAATCTCTCTCTCTCTCTCTCTCTCTCTCTCTCTCTCTCTCTCTCTCTCTCTCTCTCTCTCTCTCTCTCCTTCTGTCTCTCTTCCACTCTCACTGACATCTGCCTTTTCCATTCTCTCTCTCTCTCTCTCTCTCTCTCTCTCTCTCTCTCTCTCTCTCTCTCTCTCTCTCTCTCTCTCTCTCCCTCGCACACACACACACACACACACACACACACACACACACACACACACACACTGTCGTATCCCTCCGCCAACACCACGTACGCTCCCCTCCCTCCCCCCCCCCCCCTCTCTCTCTCTCTCTCTCTCTCTCAAAAGACGGTCCGCCGGGAAGCCAATTACTCAGAAAGTCCCGTGAATCCGATCGACACTCCCAACCAACTGGTCCCTTGGAGGCGGGTCAGTTAACACCCTTGACCCCCCCACAACCCCGCCGCCCCCCACCCTCCCCCGTCCTCCCTTAGTCCCCCTCCCCGGCCAAACCCTCCCCCCCCACCCTTCCGTTAACCCTTTCACCGCCAGTTCCCCCCCCCAGCTCACTAGCACCTCCCCCCAACCCCCTCCCTCGGCCTACCTGACCACATAGGACACTGGTCACCTGACCCCTTCTTTCCCCTGACCACTGGTGACCAGTCACGTGCTGTCTGGCTCTTCTGACTTCCGGGACCACTACCGTCACATTGTGTTGCGTCACTGGTGATTCAGTTTCAGTTTCAAGTGTCCTCAGAGAGGCTTCACTACTTTCGGAGAAACTTCTTCTTCTTCTGCGTTCGTTGGCTGCAACTCCCACGTTCACTCGTATGCACACGAGTGGGCTTTTACGTGTATGACCGTTTTTACCCCGCTATGTAGGCAACCATACTCCGTTTTCGGGGGTGTGCATGCTGGGTATGTTCTTGTTTCCATAACCCACCGAACGCTGACATGGATTACAGGATCTTTAACGTGCGTATTTGATCTTCTGCTTGCGTATACACACGAAGGGGGTTCAGGCACTAGCAGGTCTGCACATAGGTTGACCTGGGAGATCGTAAAAATCTCCACCCTTTACCCACCAGGCGCCGTCACCGTGATTCGAACCCGGGACCCTCAGAAACAAATCCATGATTATACGCTACACCACATCCGCTGGGCAGGCGCCTGATCAACAGCATCACCCAACGCGCTTAGTCAGGCCTTGAGTGCAGACACTGATATTTGTGTACCAATCAGAGTGGATTTAGTTTGCATAAAAATGCCAGAGGACAACACTGGAATATGTCTAATGCTAACGTCCATATTCTACATATATTTCTGTTTAATAATTACGATGTAATAATTAATTGCAATGTTTGTGGGTTTTTTAAAAGCGAATATGTGAAATGCTTTTATTTGAGAACATATGTTTATTACTCTTGTTTAATCAAGTAATCCCTGTGTGTGGGGTGGGGGTGTGGGGGGTGCCGTTGTGTGCTGATTATCTGGTTGTGGTTTTCCGCAATTCATCTTTATTCTTATCTTATCTGTCTATTATAATCAATGTGCAGTATAGTAGGCTATGTATATAATTATATTCAAATAATGTTTCTTAATTCTTTCTGTTTTTTACATTAAGAATACTAGTTATTACCTGCAGTGTGTGGATGTATGCATGAAACGATGTATGTGATATTTTTTTTTTACATTTGTATCTTCGTAATAAAAGCTGTTGTTGACTTTTACAGTTATGGTCCCCATGTTGTTTACTTGTCTATGTTGTGATAATGCACCTGACCAAATTTCTCCAGTTGGAGATAATAAAGTTATTCTTATCTTATCTTATCTTACTCTTATTGCAATGGGTTCTTTTTCAGTGCGCCAGGTGCGTGCTGCACACGGGACCTCGCTTCATCCGAATGGCTGGACGCTCAGTTTGATTTTCCAGTCCGATGTGGGAGAAAGGGCGAGAGAGAGGTTCGAACCTAGACCCTGTATGTATCGGCAGATGGGCGTCTTAACCATTCTGCCACCTTCCTCTCCATGTATCAGTGGAGTGGTGGCTGGTGGTAACACGTCTGCTTCAGGAAGCGAGAGAATCTGAGCGCACTTGGTTCGAATCCTATACTCGCTGATATTTTCTCCCTCTTTCTCTCGCTCTCTCTCTCTTTTTATTAATTTTTTTTATCATATATTGATGATGAAGGGGAATGATAATGATGAAGGGGGACGATGAAGGGGGATGATGATGATGATGATGAGGAGGAGGAGGAGGATGAGGAGGATGAAGGGGGATGATGATGATGATGAAGGATGGTGATGATGTTGATGATGATGATGAAGGGGGATGATGATGATAATGATGATAATGATGATGAAAGGAGATGACGATGATGATGATGATGATGAAGGATGATTATGATGTTGATGATGATGATGAAAGGGGGATGATGATGAAGAGGGATGATGATGATAATGATGATGATGATGATGATGATGATGATGATGAAGGGGGATAATGATGATGATGATGAAGGATGGTGATGATGTTGATGATGATGAAAGGAGATGATGATGATGATGATGATGATGATGATGAAGGATGATTATGATGTTGATGATGATGATGAAAGGGGGATGATGACGATGATGATGATGATGATGATGATGATGATGAAAGGGGGATGAGGATGATGATAATGATGATGATGAAGGGGGATGGTGATGATGATGATGAAGGGTGATGCTGCTGCTGCTGCTGCTGATGATGATGATGATGATGATGATGAAGATGATGACGGGGAATAATGATGATGATGATGATGATGATGATGATGATGATGCTATGGAATTCCCTTTTAAGATTCGGGATTACGTGACAAGGCTGTTGAGAGAGAGAGAGACAAAATGGAAGGTAGAGAGGGGGTAAGGGGAGAAGAGAGAGAGAATGGTGTGTCCGGGCGCGCGCGAGCGTGTGTACATGTGTGTGTGTGTGTGCGCGCGCGCGCACGCTCGCGCGCGAGCGTGTATACGTGTGTGTGTGTCTGCGTGTGCGAGCACGCGCGCTTGCGTTCTGTTAAGAACGTGTTTGTTTGCGCACCTTTTCAACTTCTAATCTGACGTACACGTGATGATTTACAAATTCTACGTAGTCTATACAAACACTCCTGCCAGTCTAAAAAAATGGGATGGGGAGGTGACTGATAAATCCCATGGATGATTCCCCCTGACCTGTTGATGTACATGGCTGTTTACGTGTCAGTGGAGCGAAGGAGGATGTTGTGAGTATTTGTCTTCTTCCTTCTATCTCTCTGTCTTCTCCCTTCTATCTGTCTGTCTTCTTATCTGTCTGTCTGTTTGTCTGGTGTCAGCAGGAATACATACAGCTGCAACCACGTTGCTCTTTTCTTGCTAACATCGAAAGATAGTATAGAGCAGAGAGAGAGAGAGAGAGAGAGAGAGAGATAACGAGAGAAAGAGAGGAAGAAGGAGACGGAGAGAGAGAATGGGAGAAAGAGAGGGGGAGAGAGAGAAAATGGGAGAGAGAGGGGGGGGGGAGAGAGAGAGAATGGGAGAGAGAAGAAGGAGAGAGAGATAGAGGGAGGATGGGAGAGCGAGAGAGAGAGAGGAAAGGAGAGAGATAGAGGGAGAATTGGAGAGAGAGAGAGAGAGAGAGAGGAAAGGAGAGAGAGAGACAGAATGAGAGAGAGAGAGGGGGAGGAGAAGGAGAGAGAGAGAGAGAGAGAGAGAGAGAGAGAGAGAGAGTGAATGGGAGAGAGAGGGGGGAGAAGGAGAGAGAGAGATAGAGAATGGGAGAGAGAGAATGGGAGAGAGGGGGGGAAGAAGGAGAGAGAGAGAGAATGGGAGAGATAATAATAATAATAGTAATAATAATAATAATAATAATAATGGTATTTATATAGTGCTGAATCTTGTGCAGAGACAAATCAAAGCGCTTTCGCACCAGTCATTCACACGCATGCATAACTCTAAAACTGTAGAAACTAAAAGACAAGGAAGGGCAGGCAAGGGAGGCTATTTTGGGAAGAGGTGGGTTTTAAGGCCAGACTTGAAAGAGCTGAGTGTGGAGACTTGACGAAGCGAAAGAGGAAGTTCATTCCAGTCGCAAGGTTCAGAGACAGAGAAAGAACGGCGGCCAACAGTCGAGTGTTTGAATCTGGGTATGCGTAAACAGAGTGGATCCGAAGCCAATCGTAGTGAGCGAGATGGAGTGTAGAGGTCAAGGCAGCGGCAGAGATAGGAAGGGGCAGTTTTGTGAATGCATCTATAACATAGAGTGCTGATCTTGTACTTTATTCGGTGTGAGACAGGGAGCCAGTGGAGATGTTGCATAAGAGGAGTGATGTGCTCAGATCTTTTATTTCTGAAGACGAGTCGGGCAGCAGAGTTTTGTATGCGCTGAAGGGACTGAATGGATGAAGCAGGCAAACCAGACAACCAGTTACAGTAGTCAAGGAGAGAGAATGAGAGAAACGACAAGTCTAGATGTTGCGTCAATGGACAGATATTTCCGGACGGCACTGGTGCGCCGCAGTTGACAGTAGCAGGACTGACAGGTCTGACTGATACATTTTTGCATGGACAGTGTATTGTCAAGGACCGAGGTTCCTGACTGACCTCGGGGGATAGGGGAGAGAAGGAGAGAGAGAATGGGAGAGAGAGGGGAAGAAGGAGAGAGAGAGAGAGAGAGAGAGAGAGAGAGAGAGAGAGAGAGAGAGAGAATGGGAGAGAGAGAGGAGGGAGAAAGAGAGAGAGAGACAGAGAATGGGAGAGAGAGGGGGGAAGAAGGAGAGAGAGAGACAGAGAATGGGAGAGAGAGAGGGGAAGAAGGAGAGAGAGAATGGGAGAGAGAGGGGAGAAGGAGCGAGAGAGAGAGAGGGGGAGCAAAGTAGAGAGCGAGTGAGAGAATAGGAGAGAGAGAGTGGGGAGAAATAGAGAGATAGAGAGAGAATGGGAGAGCGAGAGAGATGGGGGCGGGGGGGGGAGAAGGAGAGAGAGAATGCGAGAGAATGTGAGAGAGAGGGGAAGAGAGAGAGAGAATGGGAGAGAAAGGGGGAAGGAAAGAGAGAGAGAGAATGCGAGATAGATAGAGGGGGGGAAGTAGAGAGAGACGCGGGGGAGAAGGAGAGAGAGACAGAGAGAGAGAGAGAGAAGAGAGAGAATGGGAGAAAGAGAGAAGGGGGAATTGGGAGGAGAGATAAAATGGGAGAGAGAGATCGAGAGAGAGAGAGAGAACGAGAGAGAATGGGAGAAAGAGAGAATGGGAGAGAGAAAGAGAGAGAGAGATGATATGATGATTTTGATAATGATTATGATCATGATGATTTAGTGAAAAAAAATTCACCAAAGAGAGAGGCACAAAGAGATAGAGAGAAAGAGAGAGAGAGAGTAAGAGAGAGGAAGGGAGGGAGAGCGAGAGATGATGATGATGATGATGACTGCGGTGGTGGTGGTGTTTTATTGAAGAAACAGTCTGTAGATAATGGCACAGAGACAGAGAGAGAGAGGAGGG
>NC_134906.1:21221388-21233888 GCF_041734735.1 Babylonia areolata
TTAGAAGGGGTTGGGGATGTGAATGAGGGAAAGTGGGCAAATGAGGTTGAAATGAGGGTGAAATTTGAAACAAAAATCTAAATACAAATACAGGAAATTACTTAAAGGACTTCGTAAAAGAGAAGTCATTAAACTGACAAGCGAAACAACTGAATGCAAAAAATCAAATGTTCTCAGTCACTTGTGAAGACACACTTTCGTGTAGATAAGGCTTCATCAAGCTACAGTCAAAAAGTATATGCCTAATTGTCAGGTTACTAAAGCATATGCTCTTGACATTAGAACAATACTTGGTCCGTAATGAATTTGATAACAGTCTGAAAGCTAAACTCAGAATTGATCTGCGAATCGGACCAAAGTCTGAGAGAGTCAACTGACGAGGTTTTAGACTTGAATTCAAGCACCTTTAAAAGTCTGTTATAAATCGGTGGCACGTTACCAGTGACGGACACTGCATTTACAGCCTGTTATATAATGGCCTGAACTAGACAGGTAAGAACTTTTTGTCCGGTGGTAGTTTACAAGTGGGGCACACTGCATTTACAGTCCACACTTGGCGTGAACTGGACGTGTATGGTCTCGCTCTGTCCCGTGGAAAGCGGTGGTAACTTTATCAGTGGAGTACACGGCATTTAGAATCCTTTATCCTGGCGTGAACGAGGCAAGTTAGATCTATGTGTCCGGTGGTAGTTTACCAGTGGGGCACACTGCATTTACAGTCTGTTACATCTTGGCGTGAAGGAGGCAAATATGTGTGTTAGAAACCGGTGGTAGTTTACCAGTGGGGCACACTGCATTTACAGTCTGTTACATCTTGGCGTGAAGGAGGCATTCTGTGTGTTAGAAACCGGTGGTAGTTTACCAGTGGGTACACACTGCATTTACAGTCCGTTACAACTTGGCGTGAAGGAGGCAAATCTGTGTGTTAGAAACCGGTGGTAGTTTACCAGTGGTGCACACTGCATTTACAGTCCGTTACAACTTGGCGTTAACGGGATGTGTATGGTCTGTTTCTGTTCGGTGGAAACCGGTAGGTAACTTTAGCAGTGAAGTACACCTCATTTAGAATCCCTTATCCTGGCTCGTTCAGAGGCAGGTTTGATCTTTCTGTCTGGTGCAAACCGATGGTACATTACCAGTGATGGACACCGCATTTACAGTTCCGTTATCCTGGCGTGAGCTAGGCAGAATCGGTGCCAGTGAGGGTGCGGGGGGCCGGAGGAGGAGAAGGGGGGGGGGGGGGGGGGGGGGGGTGCGGGAGAATGGATCTCTACATCTTCCTGCCGCAAGATTGATGCTTAACTAAATGGAGCTGTTGCGTTTCTCAGCAAGGGGGCAGCCGCCGATGCTGTAGGTTTCCTTTTGTGCCGCGGTCCATGCTAGAAATTACAACCACGTGCTGTGGCTTGTCAAGCCGCTTGACAGTAAAGAATGGATTGGGCGTGTCTTCCATCAGAACCACGGCAGGGGACTGAGGATCGGGGAAGGGAATGGGGGGTACGGGAGGTGGAGGGGGGGATTTGAGACACCGTATCATTTCCTGCCGTACGTCTTAGCGTGGTCTGTGCGGGACTGCCCGTTGGAAGGTTTCCGATTGGTTCAGTCCGTGTCAGATTTATGTGCTCATTTCCGGTCGTAAGACTTAACGCGATCGCTAAACGCTCAGTTTAAATGTCTCCGATTACTATGTCGGTGTCAGGTTTATGTGCTCACTACCACTCAGATCTAATTAAAACAGCGTGGCTTACAGCCCGGCCGGCAGTAAAAAGGGGGGTCATTTCAGGGGCTGAAAATCCTGCAGTTATCAAAAACCAGTCCACGTTTATTGCTGTTTATTGTTGCTTATACTCCAGCCGACCGCACAGGCCCAAATCAGGACTACCAAACCATGAAAAAAAAAACGGAGTCAAAACAAAACTGTCACACACACACACACTCACACACACACACACACACACACACACACACACACACACACACACACACACACACAACAAAACAAAACAAACAACAACAAAAAAGAAAGAAGAAAAAAAAAACCCAAGCAAACAAACAAACACCAAGACAAAGCCACAAAACACAGTTCAAGATACATTCTTGGTCGTGCTGAGGAAGTCAGTCCTTCCGCCTAATTCATCATCCCGGTCCCCAGATTACAAAAAAAATCTTTAAAAAAAGGGAGGTAAAGAAAAACTTCAAAACCAAATTTAAAAACAACAACATAAAAAGGACATGTATAATATATAGGCAAATAACCCTGCAGATTGGACAGCTGGTGCTCATCCCAGTGTTTACAGTTTCACTACCTAATCGCCAGAGCAAAACAGCACAGATAGTACATGATAGACTACGGCAAAGGGAAATAATAATAATAATGATAATAATACATAGTTTTTCTATAGCGGGATATCTAGCGCCAATGCTGCTCAAAGTGCCTTACATCATCCAGTTGACTATGAACATGCCTTAAAAAACCACATCAACCGCAATCTGACAGGAAAACATCCAGTGTGTTCATATGAATGAAAAAGCACACGAAAGCGATGAATCAGATTATAAAAGCTATGAAGTAAATAAGGCTTGGATTAAAACAAAATGCATTTCATAGAACACAAACACACACACACACGCGCACGCACACACACACACACACACACACACAGACGCTGACATTAAATATCAACTGCACTAAAAACAGAATTGCATAAGCATTAAAATATTTCTTATTTTCTAACATAGAATTCTGTTCGGACATACTAACATGCCTACACACTTACACACGCTTACCAGAGCACTGTACCCTCACAAACACATGCACGCACACATAATTATCATGAACAAGTATCTAGGCTTGCTTAAAAAAAAAAAATAAAAAAAAAAGACAGGGGAATGGACTGGGAAGGCAGAAAACGAAGACAACACAAAGACAGGGGAATGGACTGGGAAGGCAGAAAACGAAGACAACACAAAGACAGGGGAATGGACTGGGAAGGCAGAAAACGAAGACAACACAAAGACAGGGGAATGGACTGGGAAGGCAGAAAACAAAGACAACACAAAGACACGGGAATGGACTGGGAAGGCAGAAAACGAAGACAACACAAAGACAGGGGAATGGACTGGGAAGGCAGAAAACGAAGACAACACAAAGACAGGGGAATGGACTGGGAAGGCAGAAAACGAAGACAACTGTGAAGGAAGAAGAAAAAAAAAAGAAGAAGAAGAAATAAATAGAACACTATAAAAGAGGAAATTTCCAGTATAGAATTTCCACATGACGGAGATGCTGGTTTGTTTTTGTTGTTTTTTTCCTTGAAAGTGTAGCAATTATCTGGCAAAAGTCTATGAAAGAAGTCCACCCTAATGGGTGTGTGTGTGTGTGTGTGTGTGTGTGTGTGTGTGTGTGTGTGTGTGTGTGTGTGTGTGTGTGTGTCTGTCAAGTCAAGTCAAATTTTTTATTTCAAGATGGTAATTGAATAAGCAACGACTACTTTTTTACACGTGTGTGTGCGCGCGCGCGCGCGCGCGCGCGCGCGCGCGCGTGTGTGTGTGTGTGTGTGTGTGTGTGTGTGTGTGTGTGTTTGTGTGTGTGTGTGTGTGTGCTCGCGCGCGCGTGCTCTCAACGCCTGACTAAGCGCGTTGGGTTACGCTGCCGTTCGGCATCTGCCTAGCAGATGTGTTGTTGCGTATTTGGATTTGTTCGCACGCAGTGACGTCTTCTTGACAAACTGAAACCGAACTGTGTGACTGTGTTTTAGTCTCCCTGGTGGCGTATAAAGTGATGGCCCAGCCTTGTGTGGCGGGATGGCCGGAGATGGCCGGAGATGTCTGCAGATGGCTGGAGATGGTCGGAGATTGCTGGAGATGGTCGGAGATGGCTGAAGATGACTGGAGATTGCCGGAGATGGCTGGAGATGGTCGGAGATTACAGGAGATGGCTGGAGATGGCCGGAGATGGCTGCAGATGGCCGGAGATAAGTGGCCAGAGATGGCCGGATGGCTTGAGATGGCCGGAGATGGCTGCAGATGGTCGGAGATGGCTGCAGATGGTCGGAGATGGCCGGAGATAAGTGGTCGGAGATGGCCGGAGATGGCTGCAGATGGCCGGAGATGGCTGCAGATGGTTGGAGATGGCCGGAGATAAGTGGTCGGAGATGGCTGCAGATGGCCGGAGATAAGTGGTCGGAGATGGCTGCAGATGGTCGGAGATGGCTGGAGATGGAACACAGAGATGGAGGGAGTCAGGCTCATCACGGAGGACTATCTCGTTGCATTGTATTGTATTGTATTGCATTGCATTGCATTACATTGTATAACATTGTACTGCATTGCACTGTAAATCATTGCATTGCATTGAATGGTATTGTATTGCGTTGCATTGCATTGCATTGTATGGTATTGCATTGCATTGTATAACATTGGATTGCATTGCATTGCATTGTATTGTATTGCATTGCATTGCATTGGATTGTGTTGTATTGTATTGCATTGTATTGTACCGCATTGCAGTGTAGTGTAGTGTAGTGTAGTGTAGTGCATTGAATTGCATTGCATTGTGTTGTATTGTATTGTATTGTATTGTACCGCATTGCATTGCATTGCAGTGAAGTGTAGTGTAGTGCAGTGTAGCGTAGTGTAGTGTAGTGTAGTGTAGCGTAGTGCACTGCACTTCGCTGCGCCGTACTGTATTGCATTGTATTGTATTATATTGTATTTTATCGTATTGCATTGCATTCCATTGCATCGCGTTGCATTATATTGGCTGTATCTTATTGTATCGTACTGTTTCGCATCGTGTCGTGTTGTGGGGTATGAGGTGGTATGGTGTGGTATGGTGTAATATGTTGTATTGTATTGTATTGGATTGGACTGGATTGTATTATATTGTATCGTATTGCATCGCATTCCATTGCATTGCATTGTATTGTATAGTATTGGACTGAATTGTATCGTATTGTATTGTATTGTATTGTATTGCATTGTATTGTATTGGACTGGATTGTATTGGATTGGATTGGACTGGATTGTTTTGTATTGTATTGTACTGTATTGTATTGCATTGTATTGTATTGGATTGGATTGGACTGAATTGTTTTGTATTGTATTGGCCTGGACTGGATTGGACAGGATTATATTGTATTGTATTATATCGCATTTTATTGTATTGGATTGGATTGGACTGGATTGGATTGGATTGTGTTGTATTGTATTGGATTATATTGCATTGTATTGTGTTGCATTGTATTGTATTGGACTTGATTGGATTGGATTGGGCTGTATTGTATTGTATTGTATCGTATTGGACTGGACTGGATTGGATTGGATTGGATTGGATTGAACTGGATTGAACTGGATTGGATTGTTACAGCAAATTTCTCTGTGTGAAATTCGACCCGCTCTCCCCCAGAGAATGCGTCGCCAGATTAGAGGGACACTCAGTTATCCTTTTATCATAGTTTGTTGTCTCATCAGAAAGACTAGCACCCAGACTATCTCTCAAGGTCTAGTGGAAGGGGAGTGAAAATCCCGGTCAGTATTATTATGAGACTCGAACCGTGGATACTCGCTTCCGAATCGTGCGTATAACCAATAGACCACCGCTCCACCATCACGTGATTTGAAAGCAGATTATTCTATAAGCTGAGCCTGACGCTCGGCATATATCACAGATGGACAAACCCCTGCTGTTTTGGGCCAGCAGCAAAGTGAGAGCTGTATGATCAATGGTTTCTCCATTGCAATGAGAATTCCTTTACAGCTTAGACTTTTCTGAAGGACTATAACTCTCAAAACTAGGAGGTATGATTGCACTGGCTCTTAGTGCTGCAGACATGTGGGGTTTGTTGGTCAGTAGGGACCACCTCAACGCCGACTGTCCTAAAACCCCTCTTGGCCAAGAAAGTGTGGATGTAACTTGAGCAAGACACTCTCCACTATGATCAAATTCTAGCCCAGATTGTCGGAACAGCAGTTGCCTCTTCTATTGTCGTGACGGGCTTTGCCGGACACAACTGTAATATATACGTACATTCGTACATACATATATACATTACATCTGCGTGGTAAAGGGCAATGGGAACTGATAATTTGACATTCCAAGCATCCGCCATTGTGATGACAAAGCTTATTCAGATACGGTTTCATTTTCTCAAATAGGCGTCACTGCGTTCTAACATATTTATCAATGAACGCTACACCACATCTCTTAATGCTGATGCCTGACCAGCAGCATAGCCCACCACGCTTAGTCAGGCCTTAGAGTATGCAGTTGTGAACTTATGAGAGTGGATTTCTTCAACAGGACACTGTTACTGCAGTGGGTTGTTGTTTCAGAGCACCAAGTGCATGCTGCACACGGGACTGGTTTATCGTCTCATCCGATTGACTGGATGCTCAGTTTGATGAGGTGTTTTTTTCCCCAGTCAATCTGGGGAGAAAGGGCAAGGGCGGAAAACGAACCCAGACTCTCACAGACACTGTGCTGGTAAATAACCGTCTTAACCATTGTGCCCGGGTCGCCCACGGAAAGAGGGTGACCTCATTTCTGTGAGCAGTGGTCCCAGTGGTATGGTTTGCAAAGACTGTTTGCCGCCGTGGTGTCTCCGGGGCACGCTTAATGCTTAATAACACGGACAACGTAGAGTTTAAAAGCGACAGTCCGTAGGATCTGGGTCACGCGATATGCAAGCAGTTTGACTGGTTATCGAACGTCCATGTCGGATGAAAAGTAAACACACACACACACACACACACATGCACAGAGGCAGAGAGAGAGAGAACAGATGGGGGTTTGCATCAGACGTGTCCTGGTGGGGGCATGGCTTGCTGTGGGATGCACTAAGGGCATTCACATGACCACTCCTGACCCCCTTTCAAAAGAGACAGTCCGGACCGGTGTAATGCCCTAGAATGACTCCATCTCCATCTTAACCCCAGGAGTCAATTCCTGGAAGACCTGAATTGACTCCAAGGGAAAGGTTAGCCTGGGAAGACTCTTGCCCTGGAATGCATCTGTAATATACTCATTGTACCATTTTCACAAATGATGATTTCTAATTAATGATAATAATCACCATTATGGTAGAAAAAATAATAACACAAATAATGATAATATTAATGATAATATCGTTCATTTTCAGTCTAATATCATCATCTTAGATGAACAGACTATAAATGAATAAACGACGTCATTCTATCTGTGTTAAGAGTGTGGATCACAAATCCAGATCAGACTTCATTTCACAGAAGCGTTCATAGATACAGCGGTTGGTAAGCCAAGGGGACCCTACCTCTCATCTCCATGGTAAATGCATCATCTCAGGTGTAAGGCCTCCAAGTGGCCGTGCAAGAAGCCTGGCCTCCACATCGACAAGACTGAAAGAAATCCATCCTGGATTGTTGGAACGTAAGTGATGAAATCTCCGTCATCGACAGCATTATTTTCAAAGACCAGCTACGTCACTTAAACAAGATATGATGGATAAGATCCACACATGGCATCTTGGGACAGAAAAAAAAGCAAGAACAAAAAATCCTCCAAAAAACCTTAAAAAAACAAACAAACAAACAAACAAACAAAAAAACGAACTTGAGAATTTCTCTTTTGGTTACGGATTACAACTGGTATTCGTTCACAGATACACGGGACATGTCTTCACTCACGTCAAATTCCGATTCCATTAAATCATAATCAGAAAGCACAAATTAGCGGTAAAACTGGTGAAAAACCAAATATAACCAAACAAACAACCAAACAAATAACAACAACGACTAAAAAAAAAAAAAAAAAAAAAAAAAAAAAAAGCAGGATGGAGTTAAATTTGGACAGCCTCCAACAAACACAGTAGTCCTGTTCCTCAAAGCACTCCGTGACAAGTCACTGTGGGATGGTATCTGTTCCACTCCAACAGTCATTCTGGGGCAATGCCAGATTCATTCTACACGAACATTAGCGGAATATAATATTGAGAGCCAGCGAAAAGTTACTCCATTGGGAGTAGTTTAGGGGAGCAATATTTCTGTCCCGGAAATCGGAAATAACTCTCTTGGGATCTATCTGTCTATCTATCTATCTATCTACCTCTCTCTCTCTCTCTCTCTCTCTCTCTCTCTCTCTCTCTCTCTATATATATATATATATATATATATATATATATATACATATGTGTGTGTGTGTGTGTGTCGTCTTTTTTTTTCTTTTAAATTATGGAATAGAGTCATTTCAGTTCTGTCCAAATTCAATACCTTCCAAAATCATTTTTCTTGATTTTTCCACAAAAAAAACAAGTGCGCATTTTAACACGCATTTTTGAAGAAGAAATAAGGATATTCGGGTGGAAAATGGGACTGGAGCCCAGTTGGGGCATCTGTCACTCTCACCGTCACTGGTCCTGTAACCTGATTTGGCCATGGGGGGATCTGCTCTGCTGAACTAATAACCCACTGTCTCCATTTCGGACAGTCGAGGGACAGGGCCTGAGTCTCGGCAAAGCTCCTGATCTCTGTCCACTCAGTGATGTTGTGTGCCCGCCCACTTCTGTAGTTGTCTGCCCATCCGTCTCCTTTGCACGGTTCCCTGAAGGAAGGTTTTGGATAGCCCGTCAGGTGCAGTCATGAGGTCACACAATATCATTTTTTTTTTTTTTTTTTTGCCTTTGTGCTCGCTTTGGTCAGAAGTGGCATAGGGTAGGTTGGAGCGAAAACAAAACATTAACAACGATATCTCCTTTGAAATAACTCCAAAGGAGCAATTCTGGGACAATGGAGTCCTTGGACAATGGAGGCAATTGTTGTCTTTGTGTGTGTGTGTGTGTGTGTGTGTGTGTGTGTGTGTGTAGGAAGGAATTTTTTGTTTAATGTCCTGTCACACATATCGGTGATTGAAGACATTTTGTGTGTGTGTGTGTGTGTGTGTGTGTGTGTGTGTGTGTGTGTGTGCTTAGAGTTGACTTCATCAAGATTTTGCACCTTATAAATATTATTATTATTATTATTAGTAGTAGTAGTAGTAGTAGTAGTAGTAGTAGTAGTATTTTTTATGTATTTATCTATTTAAAAAAAATATATATATATGTATATATATATATATTTATTTATTTATTTATTCATTCTAAAAAATATTTTTTGTTATTTTATTTTATTTTATTTATTTCATTTTTTTTTCCTCAAGGCCTGATTAAGCGCGTTGGGTTACTCTGCTGGTCAGGCATCTGCTTGGCTTATATGTGGTGTAGCGTATATGGATTTGACCGAGGCAGTGACGCCTCCTTGAGCTACTGATACTGATACTGTCAGGAGTCACACGCTGCTGGCAACAATGTCAGCAGTTCTTCCCTCCACCATTCTGTGTAGCTGGCGGACCGAATGTCCACGCTTTGTTGTGAAGGCTACTCATTCTGGAGGGAGGGAAATTGTGGACGTTGCCCACGGTCTTAACTCACTCAGTACGGCCAGTCCTCTCTTCTCCTCTACACAGACCCCTCGGATGTCCAGTGGGTGTCTGAATGACCCAACCTTTAGCTTCCGTCGTCAGAATTGTCAACATTCACGTCTTCAGTATAAGAGCCTTCCACTTGCAATATTTTGATGAAGGTAATTGGGCTGAAATGCTGTTAACGTCGTCTCTTTCGCCGTTCGTATGGAAAGAGTTAATTAACGATTCAAGCGCCGCCTGTCTTTACGCTTCAGTTAGTTCTGCTATGTTTACTGCGTGTCTTGAGACAAGTATCGCTCCATCTCTCTCTCCCTCTGACAATTGTCTATTTTCGTGTCCGCTTCAGCGATCCAGTCTGTGACAAAGTCCAGTTCGCGGTCAACAACGTGGAAGGAATGGTTGAGACTCTCTCTCCCTCTGACAATTGTCTATTTTCGTGTCCGCTTCAGCGATCCAGTCTGTGACAAAGTCCAGTTCGCGGTCAACAACGTGGAAGGAATGGTTGATGATGATCTGATTTTACACACGTTGGGTCTTGGGTTGAGGACACAGAAAGCCTGTACTTGTTGCATTCCTGGGTTTCAGTGCTTGATTGTGCAGTGGCTGAGAGTTCAGGGATGAGTTCAGTTCATGTTTCGAGTGTTTGATTATTCAGCAGTCCAAAGTTCAATGGTGAGCACAGTTCATGTTTCGACTGTTTGATTATTCAGCAGTCTACAGTTCAATGGTGAACACAGTTCATGTTTCGAGTGTTTGATTATTCAGAAGTCTACAGTTCAATGGTGAGCACAGTTCATGTTTCGAGTGTTTGATTATTCAGCGGTCTACAGTTCAATGATGAGGACAGTTCATGTTTCGAGTGTTTGATTATTCAGCAGTCTACAGTTCAATGATGAGCACAGTTCATGTTTCGAGTGTTTGATTATTCAGCAGTCTACAGTTCAATGATGAGGACAGTTCATGTTTCGAATGTTTGGTTATTCAGAAGTCTACAGTTCAATGATGAGGACAGTTCATGTTTCGAGTGTTTGATTATTCAGCAGTCTACAGTTCAATGATGAGCACAGTTCATGTTTCGAGTGTTTGATTATTCAGCGGTCTACAGTTCAATGATGAGCACAGTTCATGTTTCGAGTGTTTGATTATTCAGCAGTCTAGAGTTCAATGGTGAGCACAGTTCATGTTTCGAGTGTTTGATTATTCAGCAGTCTAGAGTTCAATGGTGAGCACAGTTCATGTTTCGAGTGTTTGATTATTTAGCAGGCTACAGTTCAATGATGAGCACAGTTCATGTTTCGAGTGTTTGATTATTTAGCAGTCTACAGTTCAATGATGAGCACAGTTTATGTTTCGAATGTTTGATTATTCAGTAGTCCACACATAAAAGATGAGTGTTCAGTTTGTATTTCGAGTGTTTTGTTATTCAGTACTCAACAGATGAATGATGAGTTTAATGTGTGTTTCGAGTGCATGATTATACTGTGGTCTAGAGTTCATTGATGAGCTCAGTTCGTGTTTCCAGTGTTTGATTATTCAGAGGTCTAGATATCAATAATGATATGATCCATACAAAAATGACATTCTGGCTTGTGCTCATCATAACGTGCTGTCATTCAAGAGTTTCCTTGGGTTATTTTTTCTCTCTTTTTCTCCATTAGATGAGGTTGTATAGTATTGAACGTGGAGGAGAAATCAACAAACAGAATCCGAACAAAATAACCTGTTTTTTTTTCATGCGTGTTTCGAGTTTCAGAAGACATTGAGGGTTGTGTCATTAGCATACCAACTTTTGTAAGGCTTGTATGCACATGAATTTGAGTCTTGGTATGGAGTCGTCTGAAAAATAACGTATTTGAATAATTCGTTCAAAGCATTCCATGACAATGGGGCTTAGGGCAATAAGTCAATGATGAATTTGATTAAATTTTGTGCTTCGAGTGCTTGATTATTCAGTAGTCTACAGATAAATGATGAGTTTAATTAAAGTTTGCATTTCGAGTGTTTGATTATTCAGTAGTCTACAGATAAATGATGAGTTCAATTAAAGTTTGTGTTTCGAGTGTTTAATTATTCAGTAGACTACAGATAAATGATGAGTTTAATTAAAGTTTGTGTTTCGAGTGCTGATTATTCAGTAGACTACAGATAAATGATGAGTTTAATTAAAGTTTGTGTTTCGAGCGCTTGATTATTCAGTAGTCTGCAGATAAATGATGAGTTTAATTAAAGTTTGTGTTTCGAGTGCTTGGTTATTCAGTAGTCTACAGATAAATGATGAGTTTAATTAAAGTTTGTGTTTCGAGTGCTGATTATTCAGTAGACTACAGATAAATGATGAGTTTAATTAAAGTTTGTGTTTCGAGTGCTTGATTATTCAGTAGTCTACAGATAAATGATGAGTTTAATTAAAGTTTGTGTTTCGAGTGCTGATTATTCAGTAGTCTATAGATAAATTATTATTCAGTAGTCTACAGATAAATGATGAGTTGAATTAAAGTTTGCGTTTCGAGTGCTTGATTATTCAGTAGCCTACAGATAAATGATGAGTTTAATTAAAGTTTGTGTTTTGAGTGCTGATTATTCAGTAGTCTACAGATAAATGATTATTCAGTAGTCTACAGATAAATGATGAGTTAAATTAAAGTTTGTGTTTCGAGTGCTTGGTCATTCGGTGGTCTAGAGTTCATTGATGAGCTCTGTTCATGTTTCCAGTATTTGACTATTCTGCACAGAGAGAGAGAGAGACACTGACACTGACGCTGACACAGGTTTAATTGTGAAGGCCACCGTCCCATACACAAAGGGGTGGGGGATACAAAGGGGCAATTCGATCGATCTTCACACACACACACACACACACACACACACACACACACACATAAAAACAAAGGTGTACTGTACGTGAGTAACCGATAACTGGATGAAAAATACATAGCATGTTCGTACTCATCATATTTATAGTTATACTAATTCATTCATTGTGTAAATCCGTCTCTAAATTTTAAAGCGTAATAAGTGTACATAGCACGATTTCTCTGGGAGGTAACACATGGGGTTTGTAGAATAG
>NC_134906.1:21246388-21248888 GCF_041734735.1 Babylonia areolata
TCGTGTGGTAATTTAGCATTGGAAAGTAAAGGAATACAGCGTGTTATAAAATATAGCATGTGATTCGTTGGCAAGGGAGAAAAAAAATATCTAGGATTATAGCGTGTCATAACTTAGAGATGGGGGCAAAAGAGGAACATACAGTGTATCAATTCACCGATAAAAAGACATCCCCCCCCCCCACCCCACCCCGAAAAAAAAAAAAAAAAAAATAAATAAATGACTAAACATGGAAAAAATCTGAAAAAAAGCACCAAAAAGCAAACAATCACGGCAACAAAAACCAGTAATGTAACATGCGATATATTATTGATATATTATTGATGGGGGGTGGAGGGGGGGGGAGAAAGAATATAAAATGTGATAATTTATCTACGAAAAAACTCGAGGAATGGAATGTGTAATAAAGAAAAAGACAAAAAAAGACGAGGAAAATAAAATGTGTTAATGTAGCGATGAACTAAAAACAACAACAAAACTACAAGCAAATACGAGGAATATGAAATGTGATCATTCAGCGGAAAGAACCCATGAATATAACATGTCATTATTCAGCCTCCCCCCCCCACCCCCCACCCTCCTACCCCCACCCCCCACCTCAGCAGATTAAAAAAAAAAATTTTTTCTTATTTTCTATTTTTATTTTATTTTATTTTTATGTTGGTGGTCGTCAATATATCTTTATTATGCATGACCCGTAAAAATCATGAAGTATACCAACAACAACTCCCTGAAACACGCACGTTGATTTTAGTTAAGACTTCAGGTCAGATATTTCTCGTTTCGGTTTCAAAGTCTGAATGTCTCTGTATCTCTGTGTCTCTTCCTTTGTCTGTCTGTTTGTCTCTCTCTCTGTCTCATCTCTCATTCTATCTGTTTCTATTTCTCATGCACGTTCAAATTAATGCCAAATCAAAAACATACACCATGATTAGACCTCAGATTCCTGTTTGATTCAGATAGGCCATAGCCCCTACTAAAGTTGTATTAAGTGGGTATACAAATCATTCAATCATAACGTGAAACACAAACAAAGAAACAAACAAAACGAAAACAAAATCTACTATATATATATATATATATATATATATATATATATATATCTGTGTGTGTGTGTGTGTGTGTGTGTGTGTGTGTGTGTGTGTGTGTGTGTGTGTGTGTGTGTGTTATCAAATGATAGTTTGTGAAAACATTTCGCTCTCTCCGTGCATTTCTACACCGAAAGAATAATATTATCATGGCCCGGTTCGAAAAATCATGAAATAGATAGCGAGACATCCGGCTTGGAAAGAGTCGAGGTGCACATGGGCGCTCACACACACATGATCACAGAATGAAAAGACAGAGACAGAGAAACAGAGTATAGAAAGAGCTTGTCTGTCTGTCTGTCTGTCTGTCTGTCTGACTCAGCTGCTTTCTATCTATAATCGACAGGGGCTCAGATGGCATTTTTGTCTTTTGTTTTTGTTCCTGTGTTTTAGGCTCTATTTCCGCCTCCTCTCTTTCTCCTCCTCCTCCTCCTCCTTCTTCTTCCTCCTCCTCCTCTTCCGTCACCTCCTTCTTCTTCTCCTCCTCCTCCTTCTTCTTCCTCTTACTATTCTTATTCGTCGTTCTTATTATTTTATTTTATTTCATTTTATTTCTTTATTTTTATGGTCTGTGTCCTTCTTTATTTTTATGTTCTGTGTCGTTAAATGGACAGAGTTGTAAAAAAAAAAAAGTAAAAAATATTTTAAAAAAAAGCATTTATTGTGCCTAATTCTTTACCCATTAAAGATTCGATCAATCAATATATCAATCAACCAGTCTTCTTTCTCTTCTTCTTCTCTACTCATCCTCATCCATCAACATACCCTTACCCGCTCGCACACGCGAATGTGCGTGTATGTATAGGTGTGTGTACATGTGTGTGTGTGTCCGTGAGTGTGCGCGCGCACGCGTGCGTTACAGAAAGAGTGAATGAGTAAATGACGGGGGTTAGCAATTCGACCTCCATTCCGATAATTTGATAGCAAAAAGGTTTTGATTGATGAGTCCAAGAGGAATGCCTGTGTTGACAATGCATCTTCCTCCCTCCTCAAGGGAGGTAATTAGAACATCCGGGACCAGAGTCTTGGTCTACCGCTTTTATTTTCCCCAAAGATGGATAATAATTGATAATAATAATGATAATGATAATGTATGACCACAATATTCTTGTTCGAAAATGACAGGCGATAGGGATAGGCTACATGGGGATTGTGAAGTGTGTGTGTGTGTGTGTGTGTGTGTGTGTGTGTGTGTGTGTGTTTACGACTAGCTGAAAGAAAAAGGTTATGTCAAAAGAAAGAGGAAAAAAAAGGACTATTTCTTAATGAAGGTACAACACAATCAGTTGTGTCTCCCCACCCCTCCACCCCCACCCCCCGCACCCCCAAACCCCTCTCCGCCCTGCCCCCTACACCCCCCCTCACCAGTCCCACCCTCCTTCCCTGTCAAAGATTCAAGATTCATGATGATT
>NC_134906.1:21253888-21256388 GCF_041734735.1 Babylonia areolata
CTCATCGTACAAGTGTGGAACTAATTTAGAAAATGAAACTGGGATAAAGCATGACCTGAATCTTTTGTAAACAAAATTTGAAGATTTTGACCCAACTTTGGCAGATTCTATATATGGAATAGAATGGTGGGAGATTACAGAAAAGTTGAAAATGTTAAGAATTTTTATGTAAGATTTTTTCAACCAACAGATATTTATCTTGGCAAAATAAAAGGAATTAAATTGTGAAGTAATATTGATAGGTATAATTTTTGGCAGGTTTTTTCTTGAAACTGTCAAAAACGAAATTAAGTGGGTTTAACTATTGAAATGAAGTATGTGTCAAATGTTACTGATGAAAAAATATATGTCCAGAGGGACAGAGGTCGTCGACACGACACCGCCGCTGCCAGTGGGTTCGAGACAGATGGAGCATTCGACGCCGACAGGTGAGGCATTACTATCAAAATGAGACTATACTTTAAACCAGAAATGATGTGGATTTCAGGAAGTGTAACATAGCTTTGACTCACTTGAAAATTATATCAGTCAGCATGGGAAGAACTAGCACAAACGTAGGCTGTGCAGATGACATGAAATTTCTGGCAGGAAGCCAACAGGAACTCGTGATACAAGTGTCTGTAATCCATTAAAAAAAAATGAAACATGCATACTTACATTTTTAAAACGCTGAATCAGAAGGAAATGTCGTGATTCTGCCATGGCACTTCCTGATGATGAACAGCAAGAAATAAGTCGCCAAATACAGAAATGGGTGCTAAGGACAGTGATACGGACCTGTGAACTCCTTACTGAGCTATGTTAGTGACCAGTTCGCCATGGAATGCAACTGGTGTGATGGAGACATTTGCAATTTAGTGATGCTTGCAACCTCTGTGGGATGAAAATCAAAAGTGAATGATGTCTCTAGAGAAAACAAATATATTAGGAAATGTCAAAAATGAACGCTAGCAAATGCAATTACATGCCAACTGTTACTAGAAGACATAAAAATGATGCACTAGTTGTCAAAATGATCCAATATGCAGCACTATGTACCAATAATGTTTTAGCATAACTTGTTTTGTAAACTCAACCATTGGCTTCATTTGATATGTTTTTACTTGAAAAAAAAAACCCTCTCCCTTTCCCAAGATCCCAGAAAGCCCTGACACCATGTTTAAATACTTTGATTGACAGACTGTCTTAAATGTATCTGACCATTTGTATGTGGTCATGTTATCAGGGATCTGTGACGTCAACAAGCATGCCGCAGGACTTCAAGAGGCCTCTGAAAAAGCTAAGTTGACCCTCCCTTATCTCTCCATTATCTTTCTGTCTTGTCTGTCCCAGTGTGTGTGTGTGTGCGTGTGCGCGTGTGTGTCCGTCCATTTGTCTGTCTCTCCCTGGATGGTTGCCCTGAGTGGATGTGTGCATATAGTTCAGCATGGTGTTGAGCTTAACCCTAACCCTTTAACCATCACTAACAACCTAACCCTAACACACTCCACAGTATGGATGCAGTGTGTGTGTGTGTGTGTGTGTGTGTGTGTGTGTGTGTGTGTGTGTGGATTGTGAAGAACAAATAACTGCGGCGCGAATGCCTTGAGTTTCCTTGTTTTCAGGCAGACCATTGAGGTACAGCGCCATGACTGGGGTCATAACCAGAGCTGAGCAGGACACCACCAGCAGGATCCAGGATCATGGGGCCACCACTGCTTTAGGGTTTAACCCGAAGCTTTATAATAACAAATACAGAACACATTTTAACGATTAGATTTTTTTTTAAAGTGTATCACAAGTGAATCTTGAAGGCCTTTCCTCTCTTGTTTTATATTGTGGTTGTTCTAGTATGATTTTGTGTGTGCAGATATCCATTTGTCCAGAAAATATATTTTAGTGCAAATTACCTGACTAATGTTTGTAATTAACAAGTTGAAAATGTGACAAAAAACAACACTGATTTCAAAAAAAGCATGTCACTAAAAATACATAAAATGGGAAAACATCACGTGTTTTGTATTCTTTATTCATTTCACTTTCAGAAAATATATACTTTTATGGGTCTTTCTCCAATAACAAAGAGCACAGAATTTTTTGAAAATTTATACCCATTTTTTTGTGGAAAAAACCCTGGCAAATAGATTTCACTTAAAGTTTATTTTCCTGGCAGCGAAAGGGTTAAAATGGGCCATGATAGGTGTATATTCATTTTAAGGAACGAAAAGCTTTCTCTAAATCAATGAAAGCTACACACAGTTTACGGTTGTAAAAAAATTGTTTCTCTATTTGTGCTAATAATGTGAACATATGATCTGTGGTTGAGTATCGAGAGAGAGAGAGACAGACAGACAGACAGAGATAGAGACAGAGACAGACAGACAAAGAAACAGAGACAGAGAGACAGAGCGCGAAAAAAAAAAGGGAAATGCTTCAATAACCCACCCAGTAAAAAGCCCTCTCCCTAAGCGATGATGTTCTTTGTCATGTCCCAACCACCCCCCCACCTCCCCCACGCACA
>NC_134906.1:21263888-21296388 GCF_041734735.1 Babylonia areolata
CGGAAGTTAAAGGTTGGGTCATTCAGACACCCACTGGACATCCGAGGGGTCTGTGTAGAGGAGAAGAGAGGAGTGGGTTAATTTTTTTTTCTTCTGTATTCCCTTCCTCCTCCCCCCTCCCTCCGCCCTCACAGTTGTCTCTTCTCCCACTTCTTCTTTTTCGTCCTCTTCTTGTGTAATCTGTGTGTGTGTGTGTGTGTGTGTGTGCATGTGCGTGCGTGTGTTTTCATTTCCACTAAATGGTTGATGTGCGTGACGACGAGTGATGGGGTGCTTCTAGAGAACGGAAACTGATGAAGAAGAGAGAGAGAGAGAGAGAGAGAGAGAGAGAGAGAGAGAGAGAGAGAGAGAGAGAGAGAGGAAATAAAACAACGTTTTGTTGAACGCTTGTTTGTGGTGTCAGTTTTGCTGGAGGAAGGGGGTTGGAGGGGGGCGGGGTGGGGGAGGGGGGGGGAGGGGGGGGGGGAGGGGGTTGGGACATGACAGAAAGGACATCATCGCTTAGGGAGAGGGCTTTTTACTGGGTGGGTTATTGAAGCTTTTCCCTTTTTTTCGCGCTCTGTCTCTCTGTCTCTGTTTCTTTGTCTCTGTCTCTAAGTCTGTCTGTCTGTCTGTCTGTCTCTCTCTCAATACTCAACCACAGATCATATGTTCACATTATTAGCACAAATAGAGAAACAATTTTTTTACAACCGTAAACTGTGTGTAGCTTTCATTGATTTAGAGAAAGCTTTCATTCCTTAAAATATACATCTATTATGGCCCATTTTAAGGAAACATGGCATCAGATGGAAACTGCATAGATATATTAAAAGTATGTACAACAATGTCAAATGTAAGGTAAGATGAGGTGCAAACTTTTCTGATTATATCAATTGTTCTGCTGGAGTAAAACAAGGTGATGTATCTTGCCCGGTATTATTTCTATCTTCATAAAAGAGCTAGCTATAGCACTACACGTTATTAATAATGGGGGACATGGAGTTACTTTGATACAGGATGCTTTTGAGTTATTCATTATCTCCCCACCACACCCCCCCTCTCTCTCTGTTTCTCCCGCTCCCCCTCTCTCTCTCATTGTCTCTCGCTGTGTGTCGCTGTCTCGGCTGTCTCTTTGTCTCTGTCTCTGTCAACACACCTTCTTAATCCTCCAGTGTCAAAACAGGGCTCATTATATGCCAGGGTGCCAGGGCTCTCCATCTTTCTCTGTCGGTTACTATCATTCTATTCAGCTGCTTTCAGGTCATTGATGGTTACTGCTTTTCCTTTCTGTCTGCAATGTTCTTTTGAAGGTAGTTTACACACACACACACACACACACACACACACACACACACACACACACACACACACACACACACACACACACCACACACACACATCTGCCAATACTGCCGATGTCCGCGAGGGTCGGGGTTCGAATCCCGACCTAGCCCTGCTTCCCAAGTTGGACTGGAAAATCAAACTGGAGCGTCTAGTCCGACGTTAGGGATAAGACGATAATCATATCAACCCAGGTCCCGGTTGCAGCACGCTCTTGGAGCCAGCAGTCTTTGCCTATGCATCTGTAAACAGACATATGAGCCAAAAAAGAAACAGAAAAGAAGAGGGAAAAAACACGAACAAACAAACAAACAAAGAAAAAACAGCTGCTCTTCACTTCACAAACTTAACTTTCAAACAAACCAACAAACAGACAAACAAACACACAAACAAAAAAGTGAACAAACATTTTTTTTTTAATAAAAAGAAAAAGAAAAAAAAAGAAGGAAAAAAAAACGACAACAAAAAAACAGCAACCACACGAATAATGAATTAAAAAAAATTTAAAAAATTTAAAATGGACAAGTGGTTGAAAATGTGCTGCCACTTCAACTATGATGTTCCATCGTTTCATTACTTATACTTTCAAAACTTTTCTTTTGGAAAAAAAACAAAAAACGAAAGACAAACAGTTGTGTGTTCCCAGAGGAGAGCTTTTAACAGATATACTAACAATAAACGAACCGAAACGAAAGATGAAAAAAAAAGAAAAAAAAAAGAAATAAAGGAGAGAAAAAAAGAGAGAAGAAGACAAAGAAAGAATAAGAGAAAAAAAAAGGATCACAAGAAAAATCCTAGAAAAAGAATTACGCAAACAGCAACAGTGGTAGAATTATCTGTGTCTGCACGGACATTGTGGATCATGTGTTGATTTTAGTGTGTGTGTGTGTGGTTGTGTGTGTGTGTTTGTGTGTGTTTCTATCTGTCGGTCTATCCGTCTGTCTCTGTCTCTCCTTTTCTGTCTTACTATTTTCTTGTCTTTTTGCTTTTCTTTCTGTCTTTCTTTCATTCTTTTTTGTCTTTCTTTCTTTCTGTCTTTCTTCTTTATTTCTTTCTGTCTTTCTTTCTTTATTTATTTCTGTCTTTCTTTCTTTCTTTTTTCTTTATTTCTTTCTGTCTTTCTTTCATTCTTTTTTGTCTTTCTTTCTTTCTGTCTTTCTTGTCTTTCGTTCTTTCTTTCTTCATCTCCTTCTCCTCCTCCTTCTTCTGTTCCTTTTTTGCTTATTTATATATAGATATTGGATTGTTTATTTATTTATTTATCTGTTATCATTATTGTGATCATCACAGTTATCATCATCATCAGATTATGATCATTATCATTATTATTGTCATAATGATGATGATTATCATCATCGTTAGCATTACTGTTATTATCATCATCATCATCATCAGTAGCGGTGGTAGTAGTAGTATCAACACCATCATCATCGTCACCATTGTTATTATTATCATATTTTTTTCTTCTTTTTTTTTTTAAATTACTATTATTTTTATATAGCACCAACATTCAGTAAAAGACCAAGACACTAAGCGCTTTCAAACACGGAGTCGTTTGCAACAACAGGCTGCCTACCTGGGTAGTGGGGACTGGCAGCTGCCTTGATCAAGGCGCTCATCATTCGTTTCCTGTGTCGTCGATATCCTTTTCACGTCGGGCACAGGTCAGGTGGTGCTTCATCGCTACAGGAAAGAAATCGCACACACACACACACACACACACACACACCCACACACACACACACACAAGACAGACGGACAAGCAGACAGACAGTCAGAGACAAAAAGATACATGAGAATTCGGATAACTGACCCCCCAGAACGCCAACCCTCCTTTTTGTTGAAAGATGATAGCAAACTGCTTACTTGATTAAAAAAAAAGGGAAAAAAAAAGAAATAATAAATGAATAAATAAATGAAATAGAATACAACAACAACAATAATAATAATGATAATAATAATAATAATAATAATAATAATAATAATAATAATAATAATAAAACAGATTTCTTTTAAGTAAAAAGAGCTACAAATACACCGATTCAGGAAGGTTTTATATCACGATTAGGCAGACCGATTCATATAGTCAAGTACTTTCTTTTCTGTCTCGGAACGTCAGCCAGGAGGACTTTACCTCCCTTGGAAACCTTTCGGTGACAGAGAGTGCTCCCCCTTGGAACGCCAGACGGACCTCCCCAGCCGGACATACACCCAGGATTCACGACCTCAAAAAAGGGCAGACTACACCTAACCAAGACCCCAGCCCTGTCATTCAATTCTTTGCTGCCCCACTCAAGCGAAGTGGATTGATGGCATAGGAAGCAAAAGAACCTGAGCGCACTGGTTTCGAATCACACCGACAGTCGCCAGTATCACCCCCTTAACCCCCATCCCCAACCCACCCCCCTCCACTACACCTTGAGTGGTGGTCTGGACGCTAGTCATTCGGATGAGACGATAAACTGAGGTCCTGTGTGCAGCATGCATTTAGCGCGCGTAAAAGAACCCACGGCAACATAAGGGTTGTCCCTGACAAAATTCTGTAGAAAAATTCATTTCGATAGGAAAACAATTAAAATTGCAGGCAGAAAAAAAAGATGGTGCTGTCAGTGTAGCGACGCGCTCTCCCTGGGGAGAGCAGCCCGAGTTTCACACACAGAGAAATCTCACAGAAAAAAGAGTAATACAAATACGAATACAAATGCACCGTTTCAGTGGTATTACTCCCCACGCGGCTTATTCCGAGTCTGACCCCGAAACAACAACCACACACAGAGTTCGTCCTTCGTAGTTCTAGGGGGGGTGGGGGTGGGGGGGGGGGGGGGGCTATCGATTTTCAGGTCGCCAGGAGGCCACACACACACACACACACACACACACACACACCAGAGGAGAGACCCTGTACTGCAGCGCCTGAGTCACTTTCGGTGGTGTTCAGTTGTGGGAGGAAGGTGGCAGAATGGTTAAGACGCTCAGCTGCCAATACAGAGAGTCCGTGAGGGTGTGGGTTCGAATCCCGCTCTCGCCCTTTCTCCTAAGTTTGACTGGAAAATCAAACTGAGCGTCTAGTCTTTCGGATGAGACGATAAACCGAGGTCCCGTGTGCAGCACGCACTTGGCGCACTGAAAAAGAACCCATGGCAACGAGAGTGTTGTCCTCTGGCGAAATTACGTAAAATGAAATCCACTTTCATAGGTACACAAATATGTAAGCATGCACTCAAGGCCTGACTAAGCGCGTTGGGTTATGCTGCTGGTCAGGCATCTGCTCAACAGATGTGGTGTAGCGTGTATGGATTTGTCCGAACGCAGTGACGCCTCCTTGAGAAAGTGAAACTGAAACTGTGCCTGTTCGCCACCAAGGACATCACCAACTGACAACAATCGCGTAGTCGAGGAGTCCCGAGCAGCTCGACCTTAAGGGCGCTAGTCAATAGGTCGTTACAAAACTCAGCTCAACACAACTGCAGGTTCGTAACATCGTCCAGAGTAGACGACAAAGGCCAGCTGAGTCCGATCACAGGTAGTTGGCTGAACACGGATACCTCAAGGGAATGAACTCTTTTCTGAGATAACTCAGGCCAAGGCGCTGAAACACGAAGCGATTTTCGTTTTCTGGTGCGTTGTTGTGCAATGAACATTCAAAAGAAAAAAAGAAAAGAAAAGAAAAAAAAAAGATCCTGAAGATGGTGGGACATACAATATTAAGATTGTGTTTCCTTTTCATGAATATTGAGGATCCTTTTCATGGAGATAAAGGATCCATTTCCAGGTTATGAAGGAGTCTTTTCATTGACATAAGGGATCCTTTCTTTTCATGGATATAAGAGATCGTTTTCATGGATATTAAGGATCTTTTTTCATGAACATAAAGTGTCGTCCCTGATTCCTTTCAAGGACATAAAGGACCCTTTTTCAAGGACATAGAGTGTATTTCCTTTTCAAGGATATAAAGGGGTCTTCCTTTTCATGGACATGAAGAATCTTTCTTTTCATGGACATAAAGTGCATTCCTTTTCATGGACATAAAGAATCTTCCTTTTCATGGACATAAAGTGCCTTCCTTTTCATGGACACAAAGGATCCTTTTCATGGACATAGAAGGTATTCTTTTTCATTTATATATAATATCATTTTCGTGGATATTGAGGGTCATTCCTTTTAATGGGCATAAAGAATCCTTTACATGGACATCAAGGATCCTTTTCATAGGTACACAGTATCCTTCATTTTTGTTGACATGGAGGATCCTCTTTCCTTTCCATTAACACAATGGTTTATTCCCTTTCATGGTCATTAATTTCCCAGGACATAAAGGGTCGTTCCTTTCATGGACATGAATTGTATTTTCTTTTCATGCTCATAAAAGATCCTTTCTTTTCATGGCCATCATGGATCCTTTTCATGAAGGATCCTTCCTTGTCATTGACATTCCTTCCTTTTTTCGGGGACATACGGGATCCGTATGTTTCGTGAGATATAAAGGATCGTTTTCATGGTGTGAAAGTGATGGAATCTCTCATCGAACCGACGGATGAGTAGGCAGGCAGGCTTATCTGTTGGTGTGTGTCCTCATTATGGGAGAAAAGGCCGATTCTAGATGCGCAGCACTTCCGACAGGTGTTGCAAGGGAAAACGTCTACAGAAGTTGAGCCCTGCTTCCTTCGCTCAGGCTTCTCCTCAATGACCAGCGTTCTCTTGTTGTCAAACGTCTTTATGCCACTAGATCACAGCATCCTCCAGCGAGAGCGGTCAAAGACATCAGTTTCCCAGGAAGCGATGTCTATGAAAGTACCCCCCCCACCCCCCCTCCCCCCACTCCCCCTTTTTACACCTTGATGAGCTTCACGAGTGATACCTTGTGTTAACCGGAGACAGGATCAAATACATCTGCCTCCCTCCCTCCCTGTCCTTACGGCCCATCAGTTTTCTCCCCTGACTGCTCTGCTTCCTCTTCACCACGCCAGAAAAAGTCAGCTTGGTATCTCCCTGATTTCCCGCTTGATGAAGCGGAGTGATGGCCTGGAGGTAACGCGTCCGCCTAGGAAGCGAGAGAATCTGGTTCGAATGACGGCTCAGCCGCCGATATTTTCTCCCCCTCCGCTAGACCTTGAGTGGTGGTCTGGACGCTAGTCATTCGGATGAGACGATAAACCGAGGTCCCGTGTGCACCATGCACTTAGCGCACGTAAAAGAACCCACGGCAACAAAAGGGTTGTTTCTGGCAAAATTCTGTAGAAAAATCTGCTTCGATAGGAAGAATAAATAAAAACTGCACGCAGGAAAAAATACAAAAAATGGGTGGCGTTGTAGTGTAGCGACGGGCTCTCCCTGGGGAGAGCAGCCCGAAATTCACACAGAGAAATCTGTTGTGACAAAAAGAGAAATACAATACGATATAATATCGTGGAACCTAAAACATAAGAGAGAAAAACTAACCAGGATTTCAGTTTACCAGGAAGTAATTTCTTTTCTCCTTTTTGTCAATGTAGGTTCTTTTACATGCGCTAAGTACATTCTGCACACGGGACTACGGTTTTTTTTCGATCGTCTCATCCGAATGACTAGCGTCCAGACCACCCCTTAAGGTCTAGTGGAGGGGGGTAGAAAAAATACCCGCGACTGTGGGATTCGAACTAGTGCACTCAGATTGTCTCGTTTATTTATTATTATTATTATTATTATTATTTTATCATTATTTTCATTACTACTATCTTTTTTTTTATATCACAATTATTATTTATTTAATTATGTATGTACGCTTATCTCTCTCTCTATTTTTTTTTCTTTTTTTTTTTTCTCAAGGCCTGACTAAGCGCGTTGGGTTACGCTGCTGGTCAGGCATCTGCTTGGCAGATGTGGTGTGGCGTATATGGATTTGTCCGAACGCAGTGACGCCTCCATGAGCTACTGAAACTGAAAACTGTCTCGCTTCCTAAGCGGACGCATTTGAAGAGGCCCAGCACTCCAGCGCGTGTCTAAATGCTTATGTGTGTGTGTGTGTGTGCTTGTTTGTGAATGTTAGTGGTACGTGAATGCAATACTTACTTATGCCCATCGCTCCCGGTGGAGCATAGGCCATCAACGACCCCTCGCCATCACACACTGTTCTGGGCTGTTCTGGCCATTCCAGTCCAGTTGGTCCCTTGCTGCTTCAGCTCTGCCTCGGTGTCTCGCCTCCAGCTGTTGCGAGGCCGGCCTCTCTTCCTCTTTCCCTGCGGGTTCCAGGTCAGGGCTTGGCGTGTGATGCTGGACGCTGGCTTCCTGAGGGTGTGTTCGATCCAGCCCCACTTCCTCCGCAGTATCCGCTTAGCCACTGGTTCCTGTCCCGCTCGCTCCCACAAATCTTCGTTTCTGATCTTCTCCTGCCATCTGATTTTGTAGATGCGCCTCACATGGGTGTTGAAGAATGTCTGAATCTTCTGCTGCATCGTCTGTGTTGTCCGCCATGTCTCGCATCCATAGAGCAGAATTGACTTCACATTGGAGTTGAAGATGCGGAGTTTGGTTTTCATACTGACTGCTCCAGATACCCAGATGTTCTTGTGCATGATGAAAGCTGTTCTTGCCTTGCCGATTCTAGCTGCCTTGCCTACGCCTATGTTCTGTTGCATGCCCACCCCCCGAACTTTGGAGCGGAACTGCTGGCGGACCCAGTAAACGGCCACCCGCTACCTCGGAGTCAAGATGGGAAATAACCGCAGGCAAAAGACGGAAACTAGTACTACTACTTCTTCTTCTACTACTACTGCTGCTGCTGCTATTAATAACAATAAAATAATGATAGTAGTAATGATAGCAATAATGATATTGATAATTAAACCCTTGTCTGAGCTCTTCATGCTTGAACTCACAATTCAGTTTCTGATTCTGGTTCTCCAGTTTTGAAGTGTGTGTGTGTGTGTGTGTGTGTGTGCGTGAGACATATCATTTCTGTAGCGTTTAGAGAGCTGTCAACATTATAAGGAAAACAACTCTCTCTCTCTTGGCTATCAGCAATATATGTTAATAACGCAGCGTGCAGATATATCATCCACATACGACATTCTACGACAACACCTTTTTGTTGCGTGCCACCGTGGTGTTTTTCTTCTTCAGCCCCGTGGACGAAAATGACGCCTTTGTCTACTGCTATGACGTAAAACTGGTATTTATCGTCATAAACACTGCCATCAGCCTCGAATTAGATATGATAGCCCATAATTACCTATGTGTCTACCTTTCCATCTAGAGCGTGCGTGTGTTTGGAAAGAACAGAATATGATACTGTAATGACATGAAATACGAAGATAAGACAATACGAAAATGGTATACACCTTTCGTTGAAATTCTGGTCTTGGTTTGATAATTAAGTTCAATGTTACGAAGATAAACAGTCTTGGACACATTCCGCCACATTAGCTGTAAATTGTTCTTGTAGCATTACCCCGCTGGGTATGACATCAGTGTGTGTGTGTGTGTGTGTGTGTGTGTGTGCCACCTTCTACGAGTGAAAGAAAAAAAATGTATTTCGGAAGTAAAAAAGACTGAGGTCAGCTGTAAAATCTGTTTCGTTCTACGATCTGGCAATCAAATCCAAATGTGGCTCTGCATTCAGCGTAGCGTTACAAATAATGACAATAAATGTCACTGAAATCACCCTGGAACACTTTTTTTTCGTTGTTGTTTGTTTGTTTGTCGCGTGATCATTTGACGTTTCATCCCGGGACACCTCGGGATATGGATGTGGATACAGACACAGAGAGAGATAGAACCGAAGCGAAACGAATTATATTTCGTGAGGGTAGTAAAATAATGCATTATTACGTTGTTGTTTTTTGGGTTTTCTTGGGGGTGGGTGGGTGGGATTCCCCAACATCCTGCATCCTGCCCTTCGGGTGAAGAGAGAGACAGAGACAGAGTCAAAGAGACACTGTGACAGAGACAGGCAATACAGATGATTTCTTTTTTTCAGGCCAGGGGCCCATCATATTTTTACAGTTTGCATGCCTGAATACATTATGAGATGTTGCTGGAAAGATCCAGAATCAATAGAATATTAAATTTACACTCCGCATGATATTATATTATAGAGGCTCTGTACTCAACATAGCGTTAAGAATTATGATAATAGTCACAGAAATCACCATGGAACACCCTTTTGTCACGTGATTATTTGACCTTTTATCCCCATCCTCGCGCGCCGCTCATTTAGATTCCCCCCATACACGACCACACCCGGGTTCGTCTGTCACAGTTCCATCGTCAGCAGTCCGCAGGGAACCATCGATGTTAGGTCGCCAGGATGCCACACACCAGAGGAGACCCTGCACTGCTGTTGAGTCACTTCGGTGGTGTTCAGTGGTGCCTGTTCTGATTCAACGTACTTAGGACACCACCTACTAAGCCCCCTACTAACGACAATAATAGCTTAGTCGCAGAGCCAGACTGAGTGAGCGTCCCTCCCAGAGTGAAGACCGCCGCCACCACGTCCCTCGAACAACAGCCCCCCATGAATCTGCCGACGCTGAAGACATTGACAGGACTCGCCCCAAGCACAGAAGTGGAGGGGTATCGAAACTGAGATCACCATGAGAGCAGGGCATGCAAGGCCACAGACTTTGAGACTGTTTTGTTTATATTGATGATGATGGAGGAGAAGGATGACGATGACGATGACGATGTTGCTATGGAGGTCCATTTTGGTTAGGGACTACGTGACAAGGCTGTACGCTACGCTTCCTGTCATAAGGATATCCCGGCGTTAACCAGGCCCGGGAGATAAAGACACTTGCAGTGTTGGTCAAGTAATTAGAGCAACACACCCAAAGACGCATCCTTGAAGTGGATGACACTCGCCTGTGTGGTCCCAGTCTCCCCAGTTAATCCCACAGCACAATCAACACTGGGTAGGAGCCGGCCACGGGCCGAAAAACCCACCGCCGCTGGGATTCGAACTCACGTCCTCGTAGCCGTCAGTCCGCGACGCTAACCACTTCGCCACGGCGGCTGGTTAATCGACAAAGAAATTAACCTTTAAAAATGTTCTGCAAAAGTTGATTCCAGAAGTTTGTTTGTTCGAGAATTCTTATTGTTATTTGTTATTCAGTTTTTCGAATCAGGGAATACACACACACATACATACATACATACATATATATATATATATATATATATATATATATATATAATGTGTGTGCGTGAGTGTGTGTGTTGGTTTTTTGTTTGTTTGTTTGTTGTTTTTTTGTTGGTTTCGGGGTTGTTGTTTTTTTGTTAGGAGGTGAAGATCGTTTATCTGTCAAGCTGGATCGATCGAAAGTTGTGCATTTTCACCGAATAATAATAATAATATTAAAAAGTATCGGATGAGGGATATGATAGGGTCGTTGTGCAGAGTGGAAGTACAAAAAAGCTGATGCTGTTTTTTTTGTTTTTTCCCCCTTATATCAATGTTTGTTTTGATATTGTCTCTGCTGATACTGTTGCTGCTGTTTTGTTTTGTTGTTGTCAGGTCAGGTCTCTACCTGCCACAGGTACCATGTAACCCTGTGCTACCTGTCACATGCGGGCAGATGGAGCTCGACAGCCCGGGAAGGCAGTCCATCTAAGACAAGGAAAAGTCTGAAGTAAAACCCATGAAGTGCTAAGGAATGCAGGACAGTCTCGACATGCATTGACCCTGGGTCCATGGCCATGTCCCGACTTTCAGTAGCCGCGCCCCCGTGCCTCCGAGGAAGGTTTTTGAGCCAGAGGCTAGGACAAGGACAGTCTGATATAAAACCTACGACCTGAGGACCTCACTGTCACCGTCCCAGCTTGCTAGGCTATGGCAGATGAACCACGGGTGTAAAGGGTGGGGCCAGTACTGCGCACACTGCACTCCACCTAAAAATTCCATTGCGCAGGCTTGAAGGACACGTCCACGTCCGCGCCACCAACTATTCCAAGCCCTGTAGCGATGGGAAAGGGGCGAAAACGGCAGGTGGAAGATGTCACTGGAAGCCGCAGTTCCAATCCTGCATGCAGGCGGTTCAGGATATTGGTCGCCTGATTGTTGACCCGGAGGTGACAGCATCACTCGGCAGCACCCTGAACGACCAAGCAGCCTTTTCTAGGGACAGCACTGCTTGCTCCACACGGAGAGGGGCCTAGAAAAGGTGGTCCAAACAAATGCTCATCTCCATACCCCCCAGTTGGCTAGCCGCGGTCAACGGGCATCTCCAAACGCGGTCGAACAACAATAGAGAAGAAAAGGCCGGCACCTGCCTCACAATTAGGTGCAAAAGGACTAAAGGTAGCATGCTGGAACATCCGAACCATGCGTGACTCTGCAGACAGCAACCACCCAGAAAGGCGTTCCGCTCTAGTCGCACACGAACTTCAGAGACTGAACATTGACATTGCTGCCGTCAGCGAAGTCCGCTTTGCAGGGAAAGGCAGCCTCCAGGAACACGGCGCTGGGTACACCCTCTACTGGTCAGGCAAGCCAGAGACCGAGAGACGCCTTTATGGCGTAGGCTTTATGGTCAGGAGCACCATTGCCTCCAAGCTTGAAAACCTGCCAACAGGACACTCAGACCGAATTATGTCCATGCGCCTCCCACTACGGAACAAACAGCATGCCACTCTGTTCAGCGTGTACGCTCCAACCCTCCAAGCGGACCCCACAGAAAAGGTCAAGTTTTACACTGATCTGCGCAACCTCGTTCAGAACACCCCTGCTGACGACAAGGTCATCATCCTTGGCGACTTCAATGCCAGAGTTGGCCAAGATTCAGAAGCCTGGAAAGGAGTCCTTGGCAAGCATGGCGTTGGTAATTGCAACGACAATGGGCGCCTTCTTCTCGAGTTCTGTGCAGAGCAGCAGTTTACCATCACCAACACCATTTTCCAGCAGAAGGACAGCCTGAAGACAACGTGGATGCATCCTCGGTCCAAACATTGGCACCTCATAGATTACATCCTGATGCGCCAGAGAGACGTACGAGACGTCCTACACACCCGAGTGATGCCCAGCGCGGAGTGTCATACTGACCACCGCCTCGTCCGCAGCAAGCTCAGGCTCCACTTCAAGCCCAAACCAAAGAAAGGAGGAGCTCCTAGGAAGAAATTCCAGGTCGGCAACTTTCAGTCAGCTGAAGTGAAAGCTGAATTCCAGGCGAAGCTTCAGGACAAACTTGAAGACCCCAGTTGCCCGACAGACCCCTCTCCAGAAGCACTATGGGCACAGCTGAAATCAGCCATCCTGCAGTCCTCTGAAGAAGTCCTAGGGTTCTCGTCGAAAAAGAACAAGGACTGGTTTGACGAAAACAACCAGGAGATCCAAGAATTGCTGGCGAAGAAGAGATCAGCCCACCAGGCTCACCTTGCACAACCGTCTTGTCCGGTGAAGAAAGCAACCTTCCGGCTCATATGCAGCAACCTCCAGCGCAAGCTTCGTGAGATTCAAAATGGGTGGTGGACCAACCTGGCAGAGAGGGCTCAGCTTTGTGCAGACACTGGTGACTACCGGGGCTTATACGAAGCCTTGAAGGCGGTGTACGGTCCCTCATACCAGGTCCAGAGTCCTTTGCGTAGCGCAGATGGCCAGGCGCTCTTCACAGACAAGACGTCGATCCTGAACAGGTGGTCGGAACATTTCCAGGCCCTCTTCAGCGCCAACCGCACGGTTCAAGACTCGGCAATTCTCCGCATCCCACAACAGCCAGTGAAATTACAACTGGACGAGCTACCAACCCTAGAAGAGACTGTCAAGGCCATTGAACAGCTGAAATGTGGCAAGGCAGCAGGGGTTGACGGAATTCCGCCGGAGGCGTGGAAGAATGGAGGCCCAGCACTACACTCCAAACTCCACAACCTCTTTGTCTGCTGCTGGGAGCAAGGCAAACTACCACAGGACCTCCGTGACGCAGTCATCATCACCCTGTATAAAAACAAGGGAGAAAAGTCGGACTGCTCCAACTACAGGGGGATAACTCTGCTCTCCATCGCAGGCAAGATCCTCGCCAGAGTCCTCCTAAATCGGCTGGTGCCTACTATCGCCGAAGAACATCTCCCAGAGAGTCAGTGTGGCTTTAGAGCCAACAGAGGCACCACTGACATGGTCTTCGTTCTCAGACAGCTACAAGAAAAATGTCGGGAACAGAACAAAGGACTGTATGCGACATTCGTCGATCTCACGAAAGCTTTCGACACCGTGAGCAGAAAAGGTCTGTGGGAGATCATGAAACGTCTAGGATGCCCCCCAAAATTCCTCAGCATGGTCATCCAACTACATGAGGAACAGCGTGGACAGGTCAGACACAGCAACGACCTTTCGGAGCCCTTCCCAATTGGAAATGGAGTGAAACAAGGTTGTGTCCTCGCGCCGACCCTCTTCACGATCTTCTTCAGCATGATGCTCCAACAGGCCACTGAAGATCTTGGCGACGACGACGGTATCTTCATCAGATACCGCACTGATGGCAGCCTATTCAACCTGAGGCGGCTACAGGCCCACACCAAGACACTGGAGCAACTCATCAGAGAGCTTCTGTTTGCCGACGATGCTGCCCTCGTCGCCCATACAGAAGCGGCCCTGCAGCGTATAACGTCCTGCTTCGCAGAGGCTGCGCAGCTTTTCGGCCTAGAAGTCAGTCTGAAAAAGACGGAAGTTCTCCACCAGCCTGCCCCACAGGAAGAATTCCACGCTCCTCACATCAACATCGGTGAGACAGAGCTGAAGTCGGTCCACCAGTTCAGCTACCTAGGCTGCACCATCTCGTCTGACGCCAAGATCGACAAGGAGATCGACAACAGACTTGCAAAGGCAAACAGCGCATTCGGCAGGCTGTACAAGAGAGTGTGGAACAACAAACACCTGAAGAAAGACACAAAGATCAGCGTGTACAGAGCTGTTGTACTGCCCACCCTGTTGTATGGCTCCGAAACCTGGGTCACCTACCGGCACCACATACGACTGCTTGATCGCTTCCACCAGCGCTGCCTTCGCACCATCCTCAGCATCCACTGGAGTGACTACATCACAAATGTCGAGGTCCTGGAGCAGGCAAAGACTATCAGCATCGAGGCAGTGCTGCTAAAGACCCAGCTACGTTGGGCAGGGCACGTGTCCAGGATGGAGGACCACCGCCTGCCCAAGATCGCGCTGTATGGTGAACTGTCCACTGGCCACCGTGACAGAGGAGCACCCAAGAAGAGATACAAAGACTCCTTGAAGAAAGCTCTCGGTGCCTGTCACATTGACCATCGCCAGTGGTCCGCAGTAGCCGCTGATCGAGAGACCTGGCGACGCACCATCCACCAAGCTGTCTCCTCCTTCGAAAACAACCGCAGGGCCAGCCTTGAGGACAAACGCAGAAGGAGGAAGAACCACGACGCTGCAGCCGCGAACCCAGACCAGACTTTCCCTTGCAACCGCTGCGGCCGACTCTGCTTTTCCCGCATTGGCCTTGTCAGCCATGAGCGTGCCTGCATCAGACGTGGACGACGCCCTTCCTAGATCTTCGTCAGCGAAGCCAGGCCATGATGTTGTTTGTTGGGGTTTTGTTGTTGTTGCTTTTTATTGTTGTTTTTGTCATTACTCGTTTGGGATGCATGGACACATTGTAACAAAACACACAACAATAGAATAAAGAAACGTAGCATAAAACACAAGGGGAATAAAGAGGTGGTGGTGGTGGTGGTGGTAATCAGTTCTTGAACGTGAGAAATGTCAGAGGTTTTGTTTTGTTGTTTTGTTTTTTGTTGTTGTTGTTTTTTTTATAGTTTTTTTAGATAATTTGTTGGTTCTATAATATACATAAAAAATTATACCTGTTCGCCTCTAGCATCAACTCGCTTTATTTTGTGTTGTTGTTTTGTGTTGTTTTTCTGTACTACTTGTGCCAGTCAGTCTCTCCCCACTCCTTCTTCCCCCTTTCCCCCTCTCTCTTACTCTTTCTCTGTGCGCGCGCGCGTGTGTGTATGTGTGTGTGTGTGTGAGTCTGCGTGTGTGTGTGTGTGTGTGTGAGTCTGCGTGTGTGTGTGAGTGCGTGCGTGTGTGTGTGAGTCTGTGTGTGTGTGTGAGTGTGTGTGTGTGTGTGTGTGTATGTGTGTGAGTCTGCGTGTGTGTGTGAGTCTGCGTGTGTGTGTGTGTGTGTGTGTGTGTGTGTGTGTGTGTGTGAGTCTGCGTATGTGTGTGTGTGTGTGTGTGTGTGTGTGTGTGTGTCTGCGTGTGTGTGTGTGTGTGTGTGTCTGCGTGTGTGTGTGTGTGTGTGTGTGTGTGTGTGTGTGTGAGTCTGCGTGTGTGTGTGAGTGCGTGCGTGTGTGTGTGAGTCTGCGTGTGTGTGTGTGTGTGTGTGTGTGTGTGTGTGTGTGTGTGTGTTTGAGGTCTTTTTATCTTTATTTTTCTCTCTGTTTATTTTTAAATTTTTTTTAATACATTTTTGGTGAAGATATCTCCTCTTTTCGTGATCTGGTTCAACAGAGCGGCATTATTAATATTTCATCATTTTATCGTTAAATCGAAACTCGTCCTCAGATAATCACCTGTTTCCATTGTTGAACACGTAGCCTTCACGAAGAACGTGCGTAAAAGGGTTGATGCACGGAGTGTCAAGAAAAGCTGAATAAACTAACAAAAACGACTCGAACGGGCGCAATAGCCGAGTGGTTAAAGCGTTGGGCTTTCTCAATCTGAGGGTCCCGGGTTCGAATCTCGGTAACGGCGCCTGGTGGGTAAAGGGTGGAGATTTTTCCCGATCTCCCAGATCAACCTATGTGTAGACCTGCTATAGTGCCTGAACCCCCCCTCCGTGTGTATACGCAAGCAGAAGATGAAATACGGCACGTCAAAGATCCTGTAATCCATGTCAGCGTTCGGTGGGTTATGGAAACACTATAAGAACATACCCAGCATGCACCCCCTCTCCCCCCCCACTCCCCAGAAAACGGAGTATGGCTGCCGAAATGGCGGCCTCGCAACAGCGGGGTAAAAACGGTCATACACGTAAAAGCCCACTCGTGTGCATACGAGTGAACGTCGGAGTTGCAGCCCACGAACGAAGAAGAAGAAGAAGATTGATTGATTGATTGAAGCTTCAGTGGGTAAAGAATTTGGCACAGTAAAGGCCTTTTTATAATTCTGCCCTTTCAACGACACAAAACATAAAAATAAAGAACAACACAAAACATGAAAATATAGAAATGAATTAAAATAAAATAAAGTAATAAGAACGACGAATAAGAACAGTAACTGGAATAGTCTATTAAAGGTAACAAAGCGATGAAAAGAACAATTGGCACATTACATGTACGTACGCACTTGCACACACACACACACACACACACACACACACACACACACACACACACAATTATAAAACAAGCAAACAAAGACATATGTACACATTCATGCCCACACACTCAAACACACACAAACACACACACACGCACTTACTGTTCATTTGCAATCACGATCACACATACATTCAATTTTTCATTCATCGTGGCATGGCACCTAGTGGACTGAGTACAAGCAAGCATTTGCAAAAGACCGCGAGTAGGTTAATCAAAAGTATCGGATAGAAATATTCTTATGCTAGTTTTAAAGAGAGATATGGCTGGAATTTGACGACATGTCTTTAGAAGCATGTTCCATTCTGTGCTTCCATTAAATGAGAGACTCATCTTAACTAAATTAATTTTAGGCTTTGGGACAATAGCTCTGTTTGGTTTACGTTGGAACTGGAAACAAAATAATGATTTTAAATATTGTGGGCATGCGTTATGAGCAATCTTATGCATAAGAATCAATGTGTTATATCTAATAAGTAGATGAACAGGTAATATTTGAAGTTCTTTGTACATATTGTGCACAGATCCGCCTGTGGTATTTACAAGGTTAGTCATCTTAAAGGCACGTTTTTGTAAAGAGCAAAGTGGCTTCAATGTAGAAGGAGGACATTTACCCCAAATAATCGAGCAATAGCTGAGACGAGACTGGATATAGGCAAAGTAAAACACACGTCTAGAATGATTATCAAGAAAGTGTTTGATCTGTGACAATTGGAATACACTAGATGATACTTGTTTTATAAGGCAATGAATATGTACCTGCCACGGAAGATTTTGATCAATAGTAATGCCTAATAGCATATGCTTAGTAACTTGTTTAATAATATTGTCTTTATATTTTATGTTAAGTTGTGTTTCTTTCATGTTCTGTCTTTTCTGACGAGGACAAATTAACATGCATTCTGTCTTTTCAGGGTGCACGACCATATCATTAGCATCACACCAGCTTTCGACAGATTTCATGCTGGCATTCAGATGATAACTAATTTCGTCAACATTATGACTAGCATATTGTATCGATGTATCATCAGCAAATAAATCACAGATTGCATGTTGAATTGATAAAGGTAGATCACTTATATACAAGGAAAATAAGACAGGGCCTGTAATTGACCCTTGTGGTACTCCTGTTTGAATATGCCTTTTGGAAGAAATAACGCCACATGAACAGACAGACTGAATACGGTTTTCTAGGTAAGACCTGAGAAACAATAAGCAGTTATCGTCAATACCATAACATTTCAATTTTTGAAGCAATATTTCGTGATTGATTCAGTCAAACGCTTTTGTGAAATCAAGGAATATCACTCCAACCACCTTGCTATTATTGATATCACGCAGCCATGCATCAGTTATTCTACATAAAGCGGTCTCACAAGAATTGTGCTGTCTAAATCCTGATTGACTGGTATATAGAAGCTGATATTTTTCAATAAAGGATGTAAGACAAAGGTGTACAGACGTTCTAGAACTTTTGAGATAGAAGATGAATTTACAACGAACAAAGAAATGAACTACACACAAACAAGAACGAGTTCCGCGTATTCAAGGATATAATTCAAGCAGAAAAAACAACAACGTAAGAAGAAGAAGAAACATTCGATAACATTTCAAAACTTTTGAAACAAGAGAACAAACGAATAAACAAACAAACAAACAAGAACAAAAACAAACTGAAATAAAAGTCATTGAAGAAAAACATAAGGTCTGGAAAATGAATGTGTGTGTGTGTGTGTGTGTGTGTGTGTGTGTGTGTGTGTGAATGAAAGGAATTATTTCATTAGTGTGAAAGTTTTTGGGGGGCAGAGAGAGACATAAGAGATAGAGACAGGATGAAAGCGAGAGAGGATGGTGAGAGACAGACAGACAGAGACAAATACAGAGACACATAGAGATGGACGGAGACAGACAGAAAGAGAGAGGGAGAGACAGACAGACAGACAGACACACAGAGACACACAGAGAGAACGAACGAACAAACGAAGGGTTTTTTTTTTGTTGTTGTTGTTGTTGTTTTTATTGAAGGAAGTGGAATAAGAATACATGCGGTTTTTTTGTTTGTTTGTTTTTTTTATATTTCATCCAGCCCTCAGGGCAAAGAGAAAATGAAAAATGAATCAAAATATTTACAAAGTAACAAAGAGATGTAGAAGTAAGGACATGACATTCACATACACATCTAAACATGTACATGTACATAATCCTGATACAAACATCGTATTATAAAAATGAAAATGACAAAACAAAACAAAACCAAAAAACAACAACAAAAAACTTATTTAAAAAAAAAAAAAAAAAAAAAAACCATAAAAAGAAGTATGTAGGACACTAATTGTGGTTGTATATCATTAAGTATTGCAATAGTGGTTTGACATGCAACTATATGTGTATTCAATAAGATAAAATCAAATCAAGTAGGATCGTTGACAAATTTGTCCATAAGGTGTGTATGATATTTTTTAAAATTCTTGAATGCTTTTCTGTACATTAAAATTGGATGCAGTAGTATACCATAAACACCCCCCCCCCTCCCCCCGATTAAAAATGGGACTGGAGAGAGACAGAGACAGAGAGAGACAGGCAGTGTGAGAGAGGGAGAGGGAGAGAGAACGACAGAGACAGATAGGCAAACACAGAGAGAGAGAGAGAGAGAGAGAGAGAGAGAGAGTCGATTTCCATCCACTGGGTTTATGTTACCTCCACTGTTCACTCTTCATGGCTTGATCAAGAGTGCATCCTTTTGCCTTGGAAGGGAGAGCACTCAAATCGGATTCGAAATGTCATTTTGTCGGGATTTCAAATATCAACGGGAAAGATCAGAGTTAATTCCCATCATTGTGTTAAATTATTTGTGTGAGAAGTATTAACACGATCTGATTTTTTTTTTTTTTTTTTTTTTTTTTAAGTACACCTTTCCGTTTCTTTCTTTTCTTTTTCCTGGGGATCTCTCTCTCTCTCTCTCTCTCTCTTTCTTTCTCTCTCTCTCCCTCTCTCTCTCTCTCTCTCTAAGCTTTCTGTACAGAGTTTTTTAAATTGCGCTCGGAGCGTACACGCTGAAGTTGGCTTTCACTTTGCATCGCAGCTTTCCTTTCTGATACACACACGCACACACACACACACACACACACACACACACACACACACACACACACACACAGAGAAACATACACACATGCATGTATGCACCCTACACACACACACACACACACACACACACACACACACACACATCTCTCTCTCTCTCTCTCTCTCTACGACTCGCTTTCCAATATCAATAACAACAGACATTGTGGTGTTTCGCTTGCTGCTTTAAAAGAAAAAAAAAAAAAGAAAGAAAAAAGAAAGAAGCATTAGGTGTATTAGACCATAATGTTTTAATTCAAAAAGCTTGAACAATATTGTCTGTCAACTAATACTCTTAGACTGCTTCAATCATATCTCACAAACTGACACCAATGCTTGACAGTGACTACATCAATCTTCACATTAACAACAAACCTGGTTATGGCATTCCTCAATGGTCTATTTCAGGTTCTTTATTATTCTCAATATATGCATAGATTACCCGCCTTTCCACAAAAACTCCATGTGCTAACTCTTCGCAGTTGCCACAAAGTCATATTGATATTGGCGTTCTAAAAACAAACAAACAAACAAAAAAAAAACAAACAACAAACAAACAAATAACAACAACAACAACGACAACAACAACAACAACAACAAAAACTTACAGGAAAGTTCTGATGGTCTCTCTACATAGACCAAACTTAACCACATGGCTCTTCACTAACAAAATCAATAAATCAATCAAGAAATGTATGTTTATCAGATCCAGACAAAAGAGGCAAAACACTTTACATTATGTCCGTCCATCCGAACTAAAAGTGAACCCGTAGAAAAGTTGAGAGATCACAAAGTTCTAGTAGTTCTTCCTTCACACAAAGTCCCTATGCAGAGTGACCTATCAACTATCCAAATGGGAGGAAAGCGGCAGAATGGTTAAGACGCTCAGCTGCCAATACAGAGAGTCCGTGAGGTGTGGGTTCGAATCCCGCTCTTATTCTTTCTCCAAGGTTTGACTGGAAAATCAAACTGAGCGTCTAGTCTTTCGGATGAGACGACAAACCGAGGTCCCGTGTGCAGTACGCACTTGGCGCAATGAAAAAGAACTCATGGCAACGAGAGTGATGTCCATGAGTAAGAATTCTGTAAAAGAAATTCACTCTGATAGGTACACAAATATATAAGTATGCACTCAAGGCCTGACAAGCGCGTTGGGTTATGCTGGTCAGGCATCTGCCTAGAATATCTGGCGTAGCGTATATGAGTTTGTCCGAACACAGTGACGCCTCCTTGAGAAATTGAAACTGAGACTGTCCAAAATCAAGTATTTCCTTGACCTGCACACCTTCATTCTCGAGATTTTTTTTTTTTTTTTTTTTTTTTTTTTTTTTTTTTTTTTACAAGCGTAAATAAGTTTTGAATAGATAACGCATCAAGACTATGAGACTCCGCCAGTGCTAATACAATGAAATCATCACTGAACCTTCACTGAGGGTTCAAGCACGTACTTCTTTGAAAAGATTTCCTTTCTGGACTCGGAATATTAAACAAGCGAATATTATTCCATTGATAAAGTAGGTTTAGAGTATAAGAAATGAATCACAATACGCGAGATTATGACAGGCAATGCACACAAACAATATCTATGAAACGATTTCCTGTTAATCCGGTACCACACACACACACACACACACACACACACACGGAGGGACTGATCTATTCAAGTGCAGTTTGGTTTACTTAGTCATCCGCCTCCCTGCGAAATCCATCAATCCCCTCAGACGACTTAAACGGGTTATAAGAAACCAGAACGAAAACGGAGTATGGCTGCCTACATGGCACGCGGGGTAAACAAATAAAACAGTCACACACGAAAAACACACACGTCTGAATGTGTGTGTGTGTGTGTGTGTGTGTGTGTGTGTGTGTGCGCGTGCGTTTCTGTGTGTGTGTGTGTGTGTGTGTGTGTGTGTGTGTGTGTGTGTAACACTCTGTGTGTGTGTGTGTGTGTGTGTGTGTGTGTGTGTGTGTCACAGTGTGTGTGTGCATTGTGTTCGTAGTCTCAGTCTTACCTCTCACATCCCACTGGGAGGGGGGGGTGGAGGGAGGGGGGGGGGGAATCTTCAAGAATTCAATTCTTGAAAAAAATAAAATAAAATAAAGCGACACACACCCAAAACGTTCTCATCCTCAGACAGTAACGAAGAACGATAACTGTAGGGGGAAAAGCACAGCATCGAAGACTACCACAGTTGTTGCTCTTTACTGGTCAACCTTGGTGAAATCCGTCCCTCGGCTTGGTTTGTGGGTGTGCGCATGGATGTGTGTGTGTGTATGTGCGTGCGTGCGTGCGTGCGTGTGTGTGTGTGTGTGTGTGTGTGTGAGTGTGTGTGTGTGTGTGTGTGTGACGTTTGCCGAATAAAACCATAAAAAATGATGTGTTTGAGGACACACACACACACACACACACACACACACATATACCCCCTCCCACACACACACACACATCCCACAACCCCCACCCCCCACCATCCCGCACCCCTCCACACACACATATACATACACCGTCCTCCCCAGCCCCCATACCCCTCCCCCCCCCACACACACAAACCATACTCCCTCCCTACACACACACACACACACACACCACACCACACCACACCATCACACCACAAATAGGTATAATTATATAGTATGATAGCTGACACCCAGAGTTGTACAACAGAGTCTCAGGCACTGAGCCGGCCAGCCACATAAGGTTTTATAGAGCGAAGGGTGTGTGACAAGTACAGACACTTTGTTACCAAGCTTGACATCACACACACACACACACACCACACACACACATGTAGACCCACACTCGAACCCACCACGCTAGTCAGACCTTGTGTGCATGCATAGTATTTGTGCACCTGTTTCTTCTACAGAGTTTTGCCAGGTGGACAATGCTTAGGCAACAGTGTTGCCCTTTTTTTCGGTTTTTTTTTTTTTTTTTTTTCCGTTTTTTATTCCAGGGCGCCAAGTGCATGATGAACACGGGATCTCAATTTGTCGTTCCATCCGAACGATTTAGACGCCCAGATTGATTTTCCAGTCAAACTGAATTCAGGAGAAACAGTGAGATCAGGATTCAACCCAGAATGTCACGGACAGTAAATCAGCAGATAAGCGTCTTATTAACCCTTTCACCGCCAGTCAGTTTAGAGTACAAAATTCCCTTGTGGTATAAACACAGAAAAGACAGTGGCTAAGAATAGCTGGAGATTCCCCCTGCAATGAATAGAAAATATGGCCTATCCTACCACCGAACATTAAGAGCAATATGTTTATGGATAACAGACTAATGAATGGTCACCTTTCAGTGACATGGTTCCTCTACCACGCCTGTGCATAAATGCGAGCTTGGCGGTGAAAGGGTTAACCATTCTGCCACTTTGTTCCTTCAAAAAAAGAAAGAAGGTAAAAAAGCTGTCGGGAAATCGAACATTGGCCATTGCAGTATGGATGGCCAGAGACAGAGTGAGAGAGAAAGAGTGTCAACACCACAGAAACAGAATTAAGAAGTGCAGAAATCTATATAGATAGACAGATAGATAGAGATCAGTGTTATTGTGGCTATTGAATAGAAAAAAAAAATGAAAAAGACCCACAGAAAGAGAAGAAAAGAGCTGCCAGCCTGGGGCCATATTCCAGAGACCATCATGCCTGCAGGCAAATGTGTGCCTGCAAGTAATCTGCCTGGGACAAAGGCAAACTGCCCGAGGGTTCGCGATATCCGGCATTCAGGAACACAGAAACCTACCTGCGGTTCTACAAACCCTGAAGACAACTTACCCTTACTATCTGCCAATGGTGACAGCCCACGAAGCAGAGGTAAATATGGTGAATCGTTTTGTTTTGGTGGTATTGTTAAGGGAGAACAGGCGTTTTGCGGAGAGACCTTGTCTTGAATACGGCTTCTGGTAGTTTGATTTTATCCTTTGTTTAATTGGCGTAGCTGTGAAGTGAGTGTAATTGCAGAGGATAGATTTGGAATTACCAGAAGTTTGCAGATCGTCGAAATTCGTTCACTGAATATTTGAATCAGAACTCCGTTACGATATTTTATTTTTGCAATTAGCTGTAAAGCAGGGAGGGGCAATGTGTCAGAATGTGAAAGTGGCCCCTAGATTTGACAAGTTGCTGACTCTAATTGATGCTTTGCCACTGAAGCTTTTTCTTTTTTCTTTTTTTTTTTCTTTTCTTTTTGATTGTCACATTGTGGCGCTGTGTGAAGTAAAAGAGCATGCGCAGAAGGGAATCCCCAGGATTTTTATCTGCAAACAATTGGTTACCTGCCTGAGTGAACTTGGCATGCCTTGAATGCGAAGATAACTGAACCTTCAATGTGAACTGTTGCCACGGGTCCCTGCCAGGTCAAGGCTAACTTGCCTGCAGGCAAAACGATTTTGTCTTGAATACGGCCGCTGATGAAGCCCACTGGGCGAAAATTTGAGAGTAAAAAAAAAAAAAAAGAAGGATAAGTATCTTCTTTTGGGGTTTATTTACCATTTTTGTTGTTCTCCTCCGAGAATCTACCTCTGTGGAATGTTTTTCACAGAGTCGTGTCAGCAAGACCAGGATTTATCTTGTGTTCTAACTCTCTCTCTCAATACACACACACACACACACACACACACACACACACACACAAACACACACACACACACACACACACACAAGTTATATTCTTCATTCACACACAATTACAGAAGTCCGTTATCATGATCTCTTCAATGTATGAGAAAAAAGTGCCTGCAAAAATACTGCACAAAAAAAAACAAACACTAACAAACAAAAAGAAAAGAATTGAAGGTTTTGATTAGGCCTATTTCTCCATCTGTGTGTCTGCAAGTCTGTTTGGGGTTGCCCTACCAGCTTCCAATCTTGTGTCTGCAAGTCGATTTTGGGTCTACGAACTGTTTTTTGCCCAGCAATAGAGAGAAATCTGTTCTGTATCAATAGACAAAATGAAGATACACGTATGAAATAAACAAAGGACTTACCTGAGGTCATGGGTCATTTTTGTCATGGGTTTGCTGCACACGGGACCTCGGTTTATGTCTTACCCGAATGACTAGACACACAGTTTGATTTTCCGGTCTGACTTGTGAGAAAAGGCTACAGCAGGAATCGAACCGAGATCCTCACGGATACAACAATGGCAGTTAAGCGACTTAACCATTCTGCCACCTTCCAGCAGATGTACAAGGAAGGCCAGCACGGACGATCGTGACCTACCGTGGAGTCGCCACAAGTTGAAAAGTTTGCCATCTGTGTGAAACTGAATGTAGATGCCCCGGTCACAGTCTTGGAAGGTGTCAATCAGCATGGCAGAAAAGAGAATGGAGAACAGTGTGGGTGCCAGGATGCAGCCCTGCTTAACTCCATTTACCACAGGGAACGGATCCGACATGTCAGTATTTTCCTGTACTTTTGCCTACATGCCATTGTGGAATGATGCAATCAGCTGGATTCGGCTCTCTGGGCAGCTGAACTTCAGGAGTATCTTCCACAGACCAAGGCAGTTCACCGTGTCGAAGGCCTTAGTCAGGTCTACTAAGACCATGTGGAGCTCCTTCTTCTGCTCACGGCACTTCTCTTGCATCTGGCGTATGGCAAACACCATGTCACATGTTCCCCTGCCTGAGCGGAAGCCGCACTGTGCTTCTGGAATGATTGTGTTGGAGATATGGTCGACCAGTCTGTTCAATATGATGTGGGCGAAGATCTTGCTGACGATGCAGTGTGAAGTAGGTGACCAATGGCCCCAGATCGCCCCAGACAGACTCCAAAAGTAAACAGCCCTTCAACTACAGTTTCAGTCTCAGTACTTCAACTACAGATTCTGGATACTGGAATGGTGAAATTGGGCTGCTGGATCTGAAGGCTAAGATGGCAATTCTGTAGCTGGACCCCAAAGAAATAGACCATTATGGATTATATGCATGAAAATTGAACGAAATTGAAATTAGGTCGGGATACTTTTGACACATGAAAATTGAACAAAATGGAAATTTCGTCGGGACAGTTTTGACAGGTTACTCTCAGTACTGACGATTGAAACCAGACATTTCTGACTTGACTTGTGCAGCAATAAATTTTTGTAGTTTGATTTCTTTCTCTTTTCTACGTTTCTCTCGCACAATAGTGTATGTATACAGGAAAGGATTTAAAGCTGAGTTACATGGCAGCACAAAGACAGCCATTGCTGTGTTGATCTCTCCTGGAACAGGTACATCCAGCTTTGCCAGGAGTCCACAGACACCAATGGGGAACCAGCACAGAAAGTCTGACATGGCAATGACCAGGAGGCGACGAGCGATGGTGGCCTCCTTAGATCTGGTTTTGTCTTTGGTAACTACGTTTTCCTTGCTATTTGATCCATGACCTGACATTGTATTGGCTCTAACTGACCAGTAGATGAGAGCCTGGCCTGTAGCTATACACATAAATATGACCATGTTAGATATAACCATTATGCAAAAAGAATAATGGCGACCGGGGAAGTCAGATCTAGTGACAGGCAGAGGAATGCAGATGCCTGTCTGGCTGTAAAACTCCCAGTGGGACATCACAGGGAGTAAAGGGATTGAGGCCAGGATCACCCCTAGTACCCAGCTGACAGTGCACGCCACGTGAGCTGATGTTGGTCTGAAACGAAGACGGCTGAAAGGAAATCGCATGACCAGAAAACGATCTAGAGTGATGAGGCAAACAAGAAGCGATGATACTTCACAAGACAAAAAGGAAATAAATCCAGAAATCGCACATACTGTGCTTCCCTTCCAGTGAGATTCATTCCACAGGTAGGTACCAGCATACAGACGGTCAGCCACTGCAATGATCAACAGGTAAACTCCCATGAAAAAGTCAGACACAGACAGATGAATAACAAACACTGCATAACCAACTTTACTTTTTGAGGAGAAGGACCAGATACGGTACACAATGCTGCAGATGTTCCCCAACAGAGCAGTCATGATAAAGATGACAATTACAGCTCGGTAAGAGCCATATTTCAGCAGATTATCACAAGAGGAGATTTCATCTTCTGGCACACGGCATGTCCCCACAAAATTGTCTGGAAGCAGAGCAGGACAACAAAGCTTGAAGTTTTCAGCAAACAACTCTTGTAAATTATCCATTTCTTTTAGAAAGTCTGGGCTGAAATCAGATATTTGACAACCTTGCAAATTCAAACTCTTCAGGTTCCTAAATAATCCCGTTCCTTTGAGAAAGTTCAGCAATTTGCCATGGGAAAAGTCTATAGTTTCCATCAGGGGCATGAAGTCTGAGAAAGCGCGCAAGTGAGAAAAGTTATATGAAACACGCGAAAGATTGAGCAATAGCAGGGATTTCAATATGTGACGTATTTCATAACTACAAATTCCATTGATCAAAGGATTACCAGAGAGGTCCAGTTCTTTAAGTTCGCCCATTTGTGAAAAGTGATTAAAGTCAATGCATTGCATAACATTATCACTGATGTCTAACACATGAAGGTTAGGCAGAAGTATGTCACTGAAATTTCTCCAGCCACATGCTCCAGCACCAAGATAGATCAGCATGGTATGATTTGTGAGGACATCCAAGGTAAGACCACTGCCCCTGCCTTCCAGATAACGTAACTTGGGGAACGTGTCAGGCTGAAAGACCAGACGGTCAGTAAACGACAGTCCATAACAAACACAGCGATCAGGACAAGAGTCAGTCCCACACATCAGTTCATCGTCCTGCTGTGGACACTGAGGCCAACCGTCACAGAGGTGGTCAACGTGTAGACATATTTCACGATCCTTCCCACGACATCGGTACAACCCGAAACATGTGAATTTGGCACACCCAGTTTCATCCTCATATCCCGGACAGTCAAACATTCCATTACACCTGGTGTAGACAGGTAGACAATAACCATTTCCTGGGCAATGGAAGTGAGTGTCTGGGCATCGAGTCATGTTTCCAGGAAGAGGGATTAAAGAGAAACTTCCAGGTCTGTCAAAGTTGATGAGCGCTGGTGGATTTGTGGCACTGAAAACCGTCTTGACGGACTTGAAAGAATCACAGTGTTGTTCATCACGCGCTGTCCTGCAGTCGACGTAATTATCACACACATGTGTGACATTGATGCACTGAAAGAGAAATTACGGACAACAGTGGAGAAAAAAGGACAAGGAATGTTGCTCAGTTCAGAAAAATATGAGCACTCTCTATATCTCTGTCTGGCTGTCTGGTTGTCATTCTGTGTCTCTGTATATCTGTGTCTATCTCTCTTACAGTCTCTTCCTTCACTCTCTCTATCTGTATTTGTGTCTGTCTATTTGTCTGTCTTGCCCCCCAGAAAACACACACACACACACACACACACACACATGTGCACACTTTATGAGAGAAAAAGAATGACTCACACAGACAAAGAGAGTGTACCTGTCCCCGGCCACATGTAAAGGTGTTCTTTGCACACGGCGGGAACTGACAGAACGATTCGTCACTGTTATCTCTGCAGTCCTGACGCCAGTCACACACCACACTGTACGGCACGTATTCACCTGTGGCCTCACACCTGAAGTAAGGAGCGACTTGTGTCGGAGCAGCTTTACACTTGGCCGATCGTGACATACGTCTACGCTCCAGTTTCTCTGTGCACAGACTGTCACGGTCACAGGCCAGTGCAACGAGTGTCACGTGCCCCGATAGACATCTGACGAGGGGCACAGGTGAAGCTGTGAGGTCATGTTTGGTTTCAATCAGAACTGGTTTACTGGGCTGATCATCTGCTGCTGTGGGCACTCTGCACAGCACAGCTTCTGTTTTCACTTTGGGTGTCTGAAAGGAAAGAGAAGATTTATAAAGCCAGTAAGCACACACACACACACACACACACACACACACACAAGTTTCAAGTTTCAAGCTTTAATTATCCTTTCACACCTATTGGAGTATGGAGGATTACTGCAAAATAATGTTTTCGTGCTCAGAACAAACATTTCCCAATGCACAACAATGTGACATAAAAGTTGAGAAAACACGAATGTCTTTTAACTTCAAAAATGTAGTAAGGCAACATTTGCGAATCTAATCATCTTACTTACAGCTAAAATGACTTTTTTGCCTCCTTTGAGCATATTACAAAAATTAAAAACCGATTTTGGAGACAAATATTTTTTAGGAACATATGTTACAAACCTTACAAAGCCGTAACTCTCATGGTATGCCTTTGTGTCTCCCCGTTTCTATTTCTAGCTGGTGATTACTACTTCGAAATCTGAAGAAGCTGATAACGTAATTAGCAGGCATTAGACTCTTATAGTTTTCTCCACCAAATCCAGTTTTGAAATTTCGATAAAACAAACATTCCATATATTTTGCAAACTATCTCTCAGAGCAATGTTGACATTCTTGCAGAAAGATTCCCTCTCCAAGAAGAATTGAGCATCCCAAACACAGTCATACCCTGCTATTAAAATTTGTCTGATATAACTCATACATTTTGAAGAATAAGTACCATTATGATATAAATCAAGTAATATCAAATACATTTCCCAGAATATTTTTCTGTTGCTGATATCACTAAGCTGGTCCAAAAATCGAACTAATCTCATTTTCACTAACACACTAATTGGATAAATACCATTTTCTCCATAAACAACTTGGGTCATAGTATTCCTGTTCAGTTTGAATAAGCGTTTCAAAAATTTCGATTCTAATTTTTCAAGTATATCTACATTTTCATAACCCCATATTTCTGCACCATACAACAAAATAAGAACAATCATGGACTGGAACACGTCCAGAACGATATGTAAAGGTAAATCTTGGTATCTGGCTGACTGAAGTAATGAAAACATAGCTTTTTGAACCTGTTCATAAATCATTCTTTTACCTTAATAAAAAAGTTCCGTTTCTACAAAATTCGATACCAAGATATTTCAAAGAACCAACAACACCCAAACATGCATCACCAAACTTAAAAACAGGCTTTAGTTTGTTCATAGAATTAAATATCATCACTTTGGTTTTCTTTACCTTAACCACTAGTTTCCAGTTTAAACAATATTTCTGAAAAAACACTGAGGGACTGTTATAATCCTTCTTTCATCTCTGAAAGTAAAATTGTGTCATCTTCATACAAGAGTACAAATAGTCGCATGTAACTATCTAAGTCTGAAATGTTAACATTCAATAAAAGATCAACAGATGGACTCTCATGCTCAGTCAAATACAACACAAATTCATTGAGATACAGAGAAAAAAGCAGAGGCGAGAGATTTTCTCCTTGTCGTACACACTTATAAATGCTAAAGAAATCCGATTTTCACCATTTAAAAACACACATGACTTAATTCTATCACACATGTTCATTATATTATCATTTTACCATTCACGCCTTCATGGACAAGTTTTTGCCATAACCCACTTCTCCAAACTGAATCAAAGGCTTTTTTTTTCTTCTTCTTTTTTTTTTTAAATCGACAAAAGCATAATAAAGTTTCTTCTTTTTTTCATGAAGAAAATATCAATTAGTGATTTGAAAATAAACATTTGATCTAATGTAGAATGGTACTTAATCCTCTAAATCCTGCTGGGGCCCCTGAAAGTATATTGTTTACATTGATATAATCAGTAAGTCATTTAACACTGTAGTGAATAAGCTTTCCAACACAGCTGAGCAGAGTTATTTCCTTATAATTATCACAGTTAAGTGTATCACCTTTGCCTTTATACAATGGCACTATCAAGCCGGATACCCATTTTCTGGTACAACACCTTCATCCAGTATCTTGTTAAATAATTTACAATATGTTTCTGTCAGCTGTTAATGATATATTCGTTACAAATCATGTCTTCACCGGCACTTTTGCCTTTCTTTCGATGGTTGAAGTAATTTCATCTTCAGTAATACGTGCATTCAAAATATCACCAATATTCTCTAAACTGATAATATGCAATGCCATTGTACTGTCAATATATTCATTATCATTAACGTTGAGGTTGCTGAAATGGTGAAACTTGTGTTCTAAATCTATGGGACATGATGTTTTCTGTTTCTTTTTAATTCTATTCCAGATTCTCTTGAATTACTTTTGCGTAAACTTCGTAGTTCTTTCACCATTTTTTTTTTTTCCTACGACTTTTCTGCTTTCTTTAAAATGGACTTAACTTTTGCTGACTCTTTCGAGCCTGTCTCTATTTTCACTAGAATCTCTCTCTCTCTCTTTTTTTTTTTTTTTTTTTTTTTTACTCAGTGTTTAGCTTTAAAATAATCTGATTGGCTTCGTTTGCATGTGGAATCAAACCAGCTGTGACTGTCTCTGCGTTTTGTTTCAGAAGTACGAATTTGATATGTCCCAAGAGTATCTTTTACCGTCTGAATCAGAATGTTTGCGAGCTTATCATTTATGGCGTCATTATCATCAGCATCGATTGCGTCATTACTTGTAAGCTCAGTGTTAGACAACTTGTCTTGAAAAGAAACAGCCTTTTCGTGTTCTCATTTTAGTATTATTTCATTCTGACCTATTAAATTTGATGTGGCATATTTTTTATGACATGGTATGACAGCCATATACTGATTTTTATTGTTCAATATGTGACATTCAGTAGCCAGAGACAAGATCAACCCGCTGTGTATGACAGATAATAAAGCATCAAATGAGGCAGTAGTAAAATCTTTTACTTTTGTTAAAAAAAAGGGGGGTGGGGTGGGGGAGGGGGTCCAATCACATAATCAACCACACACACACACACACACACACACACACACACTGTAATTTCGTGTGGGTCGGGGGGAGGAGGAGAATTCCTGTGTGGGTGGAGACAGTGCCCATAGGCCTTCTGGATGGAGTCAAGGTGTAAGGCACTGAATGGCAGCCAGGGGCCACCCCTGAAGCTGTTGATATTTTGCTGTGTCATTTCAAAATCCACAAACATACATTTTCTGCCGTTTCAACAATATATTCCAACACACACACACACACACATATATATATATATATATATATATATATAAGTTTGATAAAACATAGTAGTGGAGTGAATCAAGTACAGGGAACATTGGAAAATGGAAAATCTTCCTAGACTGTGGTGGACAGCCATTTGAATTCTCCCTGAGGGAGAGAGGCAGTTGTATGCCTGATGCAACTGTAGTTTAATCTGGATGTGCAAATCAGAACAACAAGAGCTATGCAAACAATAACATTATCATCGAGTGTCACAAGAACTGTGAAGCAAATGACATTAATTAAACATGTTAGTGTCAGTGTCTCTCCTCTTTCCCATTTGCTTCTCTCTGTATTCCCCCCTACCCTCGACCCCCATATTTATTTCAATATCATTAATTCCATGGTCTCCCAAGGAGACAGGAAGTCTTTTATTGTCTCCGAGGAAAGTGGCAGAATGGTTAAGACGCTTATCTGCTAACACAGAGTCCATGAGAGTCTGGGTTCGAATGCCACTCTCGCCCTTTCCCCCAAGTTTGACTGGAAAATAGGATTGAGCATCTAGTCGTTTGATACCCTGACTGGTACATACGTATAATGCTTGCACTCAAAGCCTGATTAAATGCGTCAGGCATCTGCCTAGCAGATGTGGTGTAGTGTGTATGGATCTGTCTGAATGCAGTGACTCCTCCTTCAGAAACTGAAACTGAATCAATCTGCAGGCTTGTTTTGTTGGTTTTTTTTTTTGTTTGTTTGTTTGTTTTTTGACTCACTTGTGTAAACAAAATGAGTCTATGTTTTCACCCAGTGTTCAGTTCTGT